>NW_010235947.1:79939-106886 GCF_000690775.1 Eurypyga helias
ACCACAGCCAGCGTCTGCTCGGCCCCATGGCCACCACCCTGCCCCACCAATGCCCCCTTCCCTCCGATGGGCATGTTGGTGCTCCTGGAGAGCACGTGAACATCCGACCTCAGCCAGCTCCTTGAATTTCAATGGGAAAGATGCGAGCCAAGGAGTTGGGATCTCCTGCTGGCCTCATGGCATGCCAAGCACCCCAGGTGGGATGCCAGGAAAGATGCTGCCAGGGGAGGGGACAGGAGAGCACAGGGATGCTGTTTGCTGCTCCACCCTAGAGAGGGATGGATGTGGTTGTGTCTGCACTCAATTTTTAACATCTTGGCCATGACGGAAAGCTGATTTCCTTCCAGGTTTGGTTTTTTTTCTCTCCAGGGATATATGAAGTCAGAGGGGTTGGCTGGAGAGATATTTGCATGAGTTATTACCTGGCTCGCTCTCCCCTCAGGCAGGTCTCCCTGTGACCCCTCACGCAGTAACAGGGCTGTGCCATTGCCATCGGCTACATCCAGGCATCATGCCCTGTGCCACCACCATGCATCCCTGGGCACATTGCCACAGCTGGGTCATCTGCTGGCCCACAGCCCAGTTGTACCAGGGTTGGGGCTTGCGCTTCAGTTGCCCGTTGCCACCACAGAGCATCCTGGTCTCCTCAGGGTGCAAAGACAAGCTGAGCTACTGGGGCGGGGGGGTAGGGAGGGAGGGAGTGGAGCTTGTACCACTAAAAGCCAGCAGAGAAATCGGTGTCTGTCAAATCTTGAGTCCCAACCTTTACGCAGTATGTCAGTGGGCTGGGGTGAGATCTGTCCCTTCTGGAGAAACAACACTGAGCACTACCTTCCATAGCCACAAAAAGGGAACTGCGAGCGCAAAGGGAGAGGGTGATGCAGAGGAAGACGAGGATTAGCATGCAGTGCAGAAAGGAAGGTAAGCAAAGACCTGCCTGCTCTTAGGGACCACACTCACATACCTCAGCATGGAGATGGATGGCTGATTCAGGCTTCAATTCAGACTCGTTTTCTGTATATCGAGCATTGCTCTCAGGTTATAGTTTCATTCATGCCAAACTCTGCTTCTCTACACCGGGACTTCAGCACTGCCTTCGTAAGTCTGTACTTGTTAATGCTACGCTAAAATCAACAGTGCCAACGTTTTTGTTGCAAACGTTGCAGGAGCAACAGGTTCCCACTAAAGGAGGGAGAAGACACCTTTACAGTGTTAAAAACTGCTCTTTTCTGCCAGTCCTTTGCAAGAAATCCTTCAAAATGTCCATCAGACTCACTCTGCAACCACATGGGATGTGTGGGACTGAAGCCTTCGGTGGATGTGTCCCTACCTCCAGCTCCCATCCTGTGCAATGTGGTGCAGGGAGTCTCATCTGTCTGCATTGCACCCCTTCCCCACGATGGATGAAGGGGGATTAGGTGAGAATGAGCTGGACACAGAGGCAAAACCTCTCTGAAAGGAGGCTGCAGCACATACATCCCCAGACCTATTAGGGGCAGCTGCTCAGGGCAGAATGGGGGGATTTGGCCCCAGCACCACAGCACAGCGTGGACTGGGAACGGCCACCTCTGGTACAGCTCTGCTGAGTTGTAATCAGATCTCACCCCACTGAACTTCATGCTGTGACATGTTTATATGACCAGACCCTTTCCCCTTCGTTAGTATTGGGGTCAGGAAAAGTCAAAGGTCAGGCTCGAAGCTGATGATTTCACTTCTAAACAAAACCATCACCTCCCTCTACCTTCCTTCTCAAAGAGCTTGGCTCATAAATTTTCATTTAGTACCACCAACCTGACTTATTTTCCCCCTCACATTCTCTTTTACAAGAGGGATATTTTATTCCCCAAAACCAGAGGGCAGTTCCTTATTACCCCAAGTCCCCAGCTATTTGGGAAGCTTTGGCCAGTATCCTGCCCCATGCTTTAATTTGCAAAGTGCCAGTCAGGATTGCTAGAAAAATAAAGGTGGCAGAGATGTGAAACCTCACGGCTGTCTCTCGTCAGATCAGAATTCCCACTGCCCGGTTTTAATGGTTCTGCCACCCATGTTCCCACAGCATCAGCCCCCCAGTTTGACACGCTGGGGGCTGGAAGTGTGCCAAACCAAACCCCACTGTCAAAACGCTTTGAAAAGAAAATAAGGGGGAAAAGCAGAAAATGCAGCTGGCTTTCAGGTTTGGGCTTGCACTCATTCATATCCTGGAGTCCAGCTAAAGCTCAGTGTCGAAGAGCAAACCAAACTGATGGGCCAAAGTGGAAAGCATCTCTCCTTCTCCTTAGGAAACCGCAGGTCCCGGAGAGAAATGGCCCTTGCTGCAAAGCCCCTCTGTCCTCTGCTGCCGTGGGCAGCTCTGAGACATCCAAAAGGTTCACTCTTACACACCCTGCACTCTCTTGTCACACTCTTCAGTGGTGTTCTTGGTGCATGCTCAGCTGACAGCACCCTCCTGTTTCCAGGGAAGTTTCAGAGCTCAGCTGGCACAGGAAAAGAAATTGGCTCCCGCCACACAAGGAGGAGGTGACGTAGACAGCCAGTTTCAACAGAGGTTAATGGATTTGGGTGCTCAAATCGTGCTGAAAGCGAGGAGCTGCTCTTCACAGCTGCTTGTGAAAAGCTCACTGAGACAACCTGACACATCCTGGAGCTGAATGTACTTTCTTCCCTGGACCTGCAGGTTCACATCCCACAGGGAGGGTCACAGTTAACATCACGTTTGCTGGTTTCAGCTGTGCCTCAACTCCCATCGACCACTCTGGAACAGGACAGTTCAAAACCAGTGGGGTATTTCTGAGTGGGGTTCAGCTCCTCAAAAATCTCAGGACAGCTTCAGGCTAGGGGTGCACATCTCCCTCTGCCAACCTGGCCAGGGACCAAACCACTGTGGATGACTGCTCAGCAGTTGCTGCAATCCCTGTGCAGACCAATGTTTTTATTTATGCCCTGGCGAGACATAATCAATGTGAACAACTGCCCATCACAACTGACGATGAACTTCCCAACACTATCTATAGATTGCCCCCAGCCAGGAGAAAGCATGTGTGTCTCCCACCCAACACAAGTGGAGGCGGTCATACCCAGCTCAGCTGGCTCTGCCTACCCAGCCCACTCTGCCAGGGCTCTTAAGGAAAATCCCCCCCAACTAGGTCATCCTCACCTCCCCAGCCTAGCTCAGCATGAAGGACGGTGCCTGTGGGTTGGTGCCATCGTGTGGATACAGCTGCAATGAAGAGGAGGAGGAGGAGAAACGGGAGGAAGAATGCAGCGAAAATGACAAATTTGTCATTGTCCAAGTCAGGGTCTAAGCAGAGTTCCCTCCTAGTGACACTGATGGGCTTAAGTGGGACCATGCTGCTCCTCTAGCAGGTTGAATAAATGTAATAGCAGCAAGAGCACGCGCCACCTGCACCTTATCTACCCTGTGACATCTCCTGGTGCCGACAGCAGCTCTTCAGGGGGAGTTTTCCCAGATGATGCCCTAATGAAAGCAGCAGCAGTTGAGATTAAGATCTCTTCTGTGCTCAAAAGGCTCAGAAGCTGAAACGGAACTGCAAACGATACTCTACCTTCCTCAGGCTTTCACGTTTGGAAACAGGGCTGGAACACACTCATGCATGTATCATCCCTTCCAGGATCTCCAGGACCGTCTGGTCTACCAACACAAACACAATCTTGAACCTGAAGGAAAAGCAGGCTGTGGATTTTGGCTGATGGCAGAGGGTGGGTTCTTTGCTCTGGGCTTGCATCCTGTCCTGGAAGTCACACAGTCCCCAACCTCCAACTCTCTTGCAAAACTGAAAAGCAATCCCAGCCCAGGATAAAAATAAAGGGTCCATGGGGCCCTGCCATTCTGGGGTCAACTGACACAGTGAACGTGCAATCAACCTCCTTCATGTAATCTTTCCACTGCCTTTTACAGGCTGAATCTGAAACAGAGCCAAATGATGAGCAGGGCGGATAACGAATTATGAGGCTGGGGTTTCCTATGTACTCTCAAAATCCCAAGCCAAGTCCTGCTGGCTGGGATGTTCCTGTTATCTTGCAGAACAGAGCACTGGACTCTGATGGGTTCCTTCCAAAACCCCATCCACTGTGATGGAGAGCAACCTGCCCTGACTCAACACTTCACTCCTTCCAGGACAAGGAAGGGTGGCAAGTGTCGTTCCCACAAGAGGGGAGGAACTCTGTGAAGACCCTGTCCAAGCACTGCGCAGCCTCCCTCTCTTCAGAGGAGGCAGTTGTGTCTCCACACTGCCCTCTGCACCTCACACACACACGTTATGCCTGTCCACCCTTGTCACGATTTTGGCTCACCACGAGTTCACACTGCCAAGGTCTTTGCAGAGCGCTCGCAGAGTTAGAGGGGGGTGAGTTCCCACTTGCAAGCATGCTGTCTCTGCCAGGATGGCTCTGGAGAAGCTCTGGATCTTGGCTCTAGAAGATCTGGCCACTCGGGGCCTCCTTGGATGAGTTGTGAGGGACACGCAGGTGGCTGGCACTCAACCCTGAGCGCCTGGACAGCCCACACAGGCACGGTGCTGGTTGTCATGGGTTGGACCACCAGCCCGTGGATGCAGGTGGGATACCATTCGGCGATCCATCAGGGCGCATCCATCCTTAGCTAGCTGGCGCCTCGCTCCAGCTGGGTTTTGCAGCATGTGGATGACTGCATCCAAGATTCATTAATGACCCAACCCCACGTTGCTGTTTCAGATTAAATTGTTCCCAACGCTATGCATTGTTATTTGGGAAATGTATGAATTTTTCCCATATGTCTTTGACCTATAAAATGAACATCCCTCAAAACTGAAAGGTTATTGCCAACTACGACGTGTTTTCATTTCTCGTCTTTAAGCACATTTCATGGTTTGCCAAAACTTTTTAGGAGGTTGAAACTGAAGGCCTTGACTCAGGAAAGCGCTTCAAACACGTGCCAAATAGGACTTACGCGCACACTTGCATTTAAGCACATGCTGCAGGCCTGTGCTGGACTGAGATGTTTTCCCAAATGGGTGCCAAAAACCATCTTCCTCTTCATTAACTCCTAGACTCTCAGATGCTGCCCTTGGCTTTATTGACAATCACCTACAGGTGAAATTTGGCTTGCAGATGTGCAGCTCCTAGATTGCAGAGAGCAGCTAATTATCTGGGGATTGCTGGCTGGAGCTTTGAGAAGCAGTAAAAAGCCAGAGTAGAGGTGGGTGATATCTTTTAAATGGATATTTTAAAAAAATACAACAATTTGCATAAATTTCACGGGGTGGTTGGTTGCAACAACAACAAAATCTGGCAAAAAATCAGGATGGCGTATTTCAGGAGTTTCTAAATTAAAACTCTGAAAGAGCTTTGATTTGATTTTTTTTTTTTTAATTTCTGATATAAAATAGTCATTGTCCAAGTGAAATATTTCATTTCAGGCTGACTGAAGTATCTCACTTGACAAAGAATAGATGGAGGGGTTATTATTATTATTTTGGTTTGGAGAAACTTCCAAGATTTCATTTTTCAGTTCATCCCAATTCAGTATTTTGACTTTCTGAAATTTGTCTAATAGAAAAGTAAACGCTCATATATCTGTATATTGTGAGAACTGAAAACAGAGCTGGGTAAATGAAGTGGGAATGCAAAAGTCCAAGTCTGAAGTTTGTCTTTAAGTACTTGCCAGTCATCCAGGAGGAATTCAAGCTATGACAGATACCTTGGGTATCAAAAGACAAGGGAATCTGTACTCTGCTTCCAGGAAAGAAACATTTCATCGTTACAAGGAAAAACACCGGATGGAGACCAGCCCCCTCCGAGCTTTCAGCATTCCTACCTGCACTACAAAATCCCCAAATCAAGCCTCTTCTGCAGTGTGCCTTTTATCTCAGCAGCACGACTCCCTGCATGAAAGAAAACCTATATTCTGCTTCAACACATTTCTAGCATAGTTATGCCGTTAGCCCACAGAGCGCGGATCTCACAGGAGATGTCTGAGATGGGGAGCAGATGGCTGTAGCTTCCCACTTGCAAGCACCTTTTGGAGGTGAGGTCTGCAGTCCAAGATGTCAGACGACCACAGCAAAGGCTTTGCTTGTCCTTTCCAGCTGCAAAGAGCAGGCAGAGAAGTGTGTTTAGTGCAACTTGCCCCACCTCGGGACCTTAGGAAAAGCTACCATGGTGTAGGACCACATAGGCTGATGTCATGTGACCATCTCTCCTTCACCACCACCCCCAGCCACAGGATCATGGTGTGGTGTGGTGATGGCAGCTCAGAAACTGCCCGCGGTGGCTAGTCTCCCACCGAGGTTAACCAGCCTGTGCGGAGCAGGGAGCATGCACCCATGGAGGCATGCACCCGCTGCTTTCCTCTGCTGGGAACTTTTACCTCCTGCCCTTCCCCAGTCCCAGCCTCCTGGGCTCTGGGCTTGTTTTTACCCTCTAACCCACACCACCAAGCCAAATTCCCCTTGCAGAACCCCCTGGGTTTGCCAAATTACCCCTCTGGTATTTGTTGAGCCAGGGGACCGGTGATGGCAGGTAGCACAAGGACCACTCTGGGGGTCTGCAGCTCCAACTCCATCTCCCCAGACAAGCATTACCCTCAAATGCAAATTGTAGAGGAAAGATAATGCTGGACTGGGTGTGAATTAAACCTGAAGTTTCTATCTCAGCAAAATAGGTCAAGCAAATTCATCTGGTGAGCCCCATCATCAGATCTGGGTCCATCCCCTCACCCTGCAACCAACCTGAGCACATCAGCACTGTGACCACTGAGCACCCACCTCTGAGCCCAGTCTGAGCAGGCTGGGGAGGGAGGTTCTTCACCAATGTGCATCCCCCAGGCAGTGCTTTGAAGGTGGTCTTCTCCGTGCACAGAGCTTACATCAGCAAAGCAACCAGAGCTCTTCCACCCATATGGCTATTATACAACAAGATGGCCTTTGGAGGGGGGAAAAAATGCCCAAATCACATTTTTTGATCCTTAAAAAGTTTGGTCACTCCTGAAATCAATTAAAAATGAAGAGGCTTTAATGGGGAGTTGAAAGAAGCAGTAGGGCGGGTCACTTGTTTTTTATTCCTATTGTCAAATGGTAAAATTGTTCTCTTATTAAAGATGTCAAAAGCCTGTGAAGCGAACAAACAAAGCCCGAAGTGCCAACTTCCCAACGCCTGACCACAGTGAGACATTCATGGACACAAGGAAATGGGCTGCAAAACTTGCACAAAAAAATAAACCTCCATGAAAAGGGGCTCTGCCAAAGTTAAGGGGAAAAGAGGTTACGAGCATTTGTGGGAAACAGTGCTAAAAGGGAAGGATAAAAGGGACACCAAAAAAAAAGAAGAGGAAAGAGCAGAGGGAGAGAGGACTGGGACTAGGGCTGTGCCAGTCAGGAGGGATTTGGCCGGATGATGATTCTACTGCATTTAAATGTGTAAGATATACTTTGATTAATTCTAGTAGACTACACCAAAGTCATACTTGCAACTCCCAGCGCGCTAATTAAGGAGAAGAGGCGGACAGTGACTCATGTTGGAAACTGCCCAACTTCCAAAGGAAAAAAGAAAAAAAAAGGAAAGAAAGAAGAAAAAAAAAAAAGTAAAAGGAATCTCAGTGCTCAGGCGACCACGATGGTCCCCAGACCCGCACTGGGAGAAAGGTCGAGGCAGGCATGGCTGTGGGGAAGGAATGCCAGCCGGGCTGTTCCCAAGGAGGACTGGCAGGGGATGCCCCCACCAGGAGGATGGGGGCAGGGGGAGAGGTGTGGGTACCCAGCTGTGGGGTGTCTCTCCAGGGCTGGGTTTGCCCCAGCATCTCCCCGGCCATGCACACGGGGCAACTGTTTCCTTCAGTGCTAAGCCCATCGCTTGGAGGCAGTGCTGCCATGACAGCAGAGAGGCCCTCGGGAAGACGTCAGGTAGAACACTTCTCCTCCTTGATACCCAAAATCCCTTCCACCGGGTGGTGAAAAGCAAGAGGACAGGAGCTGGAGGATCGCTACATGCCCCTGCCTCTACCACCACCTTGTCACCACGCCAGCACGATGCTTTGCTTTCAAAGCCAACCCAGTGGAGGCGCTGGAGCCCTGGTCTTGCAGAGACATGGATGGAGCCCACCGGCTCTGGGTGGCACAAAAACCAGATCTGATGGGCCACAGAAGGAAAAGCAAAGCCACAGACCCTGTGTTAAGCCTCAGGTGTCCCACTCATCTCCTGCATGGCAGTCCCCTCTGTGAAATATTTAGCAAGAAGGCAATGCACGCACACACAGATGCTTGCTCAGCAATGATTACTGCCAGCACTGAAATGTCTCTTGGGGTGACAGCAGAGAAACTAAGGGGGGGTCCTTGCCTGATATTTATTACCCCATCTCAGCTCCATTCTCATCTACTCGTTTTCAACTCTCCGAGAAGCTGACAGCATCAGAAACCAAAGCCAGAGCATCAGATTAACAACATCTTTCTTCTCCAGGCTTTTGGCCACATGTTTGACTTGGTTCAGCCCGTGAATAAAACTGAAACCCCATAATCTTACAGGCTCGAGACAGAGGTGGGGGGATGGGGACGACAGATTTAATGCCTTGTGGTCAATTGTAGTTTAATGTCTTTAGCTTCTTTCTTTAGGAAGAAAAGCTAATTACCTTTTTTAAAAGGTATGCATATATTTTTCTAAAGAAAGCAAGAAAGGAAGCTGCAGGGTGTGACCCCCATCTCCACCACTGTGGCTTGCGGCTCAAGATTGCAGTTTGGCAATGCCAGGAACGTGTTACATGGGTGCGGGGTCTCTCTAGACCTGAACAGGAACCCATCTTGTGGCCTCCAGATATCATTAACGATAAAATGAGGCATTATCAGGCCATTATTCTGCAACACTGTGCTTCTCTCTGCCTCCCTGACTCCACCACAGACCCAACTGGCTCCATAACCACTAGAGGGGGGTGGAAGGTAACTAGTTGAGGAGATGATTTCCTTCCATTGTGTCCTCCTGGGAAACATCAGTGGGTTGGGGAGCTCTGCAGCTCTGGGCAGGGTACGGATGTCCACCAAAGTTCAAGTTCAGAGCACGCACATGAAGAGGATTTCCCCATCATCCATGGCACCATGGTGCTGCTGAAGCAAGCTTCGAAATGGAGGAGCCACGTGGGATGTCAAACTTGTTTTCTAGAGAGGGCTGTGCGATGCCAGCTGGGGAAACAAAGCTCCTCCAGGTTCTCCTTTTTGTGAAGGAAAATTAACCGAACTGCAGGCTGGAGAGCTGCAGAAACAGCTATGAAATGCAAAGATGAGACAGCGCAGATGGCGGGAGAAAGAGTTAAAGGCGTCCTAATTTGAAATGTATGTGATCGCCCATGCCTCGGCCCCTTTCCAGAGAGGTTGCAACACCCTGCAAGCAGGCGATCCTGCACTTCGAGCCCGGGACAGGCGTCTTGTGGAGATAAGAATCAAGCTGCCCTGCAACACCCCGATTTTCTGGGAGGCCATGGAAGTGGAGCAACCACTGGACAGGAGGAAACGATCCTTCAGGCAAGAGGAACCCGCCACAGCCCCAGGAGAGGATGAAGCCTTAGGTCTTCTCTGCCCATCCTCCTCCTAAGTGGGGAATACACCGACAATTTTCCCTGGTGACCTGTGAGATCTTCTAAGGGTGAACTAAACCATTTTGGAAAAGCAGGGTTTTAAGAAAATAAGAGTTTGGTAACATCCATGTGGCAGAGTTTTATACTGGGAAACTGGGAGTTGGGCTTTTGGGCTCCCCACGTCTTCCTTGCTTTCTGATTCATGCCACGGGACAACACCTCCTGTCCCCACCATGCTGCTGGGCTCTGGCAGAGTCTCTCCTGCTTCACCACCCAGGAGACAGGGGACACTGAGGAGAAGTAGGCTCCAGGCCACAGGCTGGCCACTTGCCCAAAGGCAGATGCTGGTGCTGACCTGGAGCATGTCAGCATGGCTTGGTCTCCATAACCCATATTGTCTTCAAAGTCCATTTCTGTAAACAAGCAGGAAGCAGATCACCTGCAAACTCCCGTAAAGCTGTCGATAGAGGGGGGGGTGGTGGGGCTCTCCCTGTGACCAAACCATCCGAAAAACCCTTCAGGATGCTCAAAAGCAAATCTCAATACCCTGCAAAGGTCCAGCTGAGCCTTCCTAATTGCCACAGCAGGGAAAGGGTTACTCAGGAGCTGCAGGAGGTCATCCCCATCTTTCTGGGTCCCTTAGCTCACCCTTGCCCATTGACATCCAACAGCATCCACAGGACACAGGCACTGTGGGCTAGAGGCCACCACCACAACCCCATCTCCTCCTGGTCCCTCGGTTGTCTTGCTATGGGATATCAGTAAGGCCAAGGGCCACTCCTGTCCCTGCACACGTTGGTCAGATGTTTTCCTAGGCCATGAGTGTGGTGAAGCTTGGAAAAAGCTGCTGACACCTCGCAGGGCACGATGACACCTGCGCTGATGTTATTCTCTCGGAGGGGAGCTGCTGCCTGCAGGCAGGCAATGACAGGGGAAAAACCTCCTGGCTTTCAGAGATGCTGCTTGATCTGCCTTCCCTTTTCCTACCCTCTCTAGTTTTCCCTCCTTGCTATTGCAGCTGCAGGACAGGACACTGATGAGACAGGATTAGGTCCTAGAGAACACAGGAACCCACGCCTTTGGTGCCTGACTCAATCCCTATTAACACTCCCGTTGTATATTGGGATGCCTTGTTTATGCGATGCCCACGATAATACCGCCTGCAGCGATACATGCAGGCACACACATGCTGCACCCCATCAATCATCACGGAGCTGACAAAAGATGAAAACCATCTGAGGCTGCTGACGGTTCACTGTTTATCACGTAAAGTTCCTTGAGCCTCCGCTGCTTGGGCCCTATAAGGCAATACCATCCTATAAACAGTATCGTCCTATAAGCACTATTGTCCTCTAACCACTGCAACATGGCACAGCTCCGTTTACCTTCCGTGATGTTCCCTGGGTTGGGCTGGTCTGAATGCCCATTTATCTGGGGAAAACACTGGGCTCTGGGAATAACAAGAATAAGACAAGCAGATGCTCTGCAAGTGCAACAAAGCACAAAAACGTTGGCGTGGGAAGAATGGAAAGTGTGATGTGCAAGAGGTGCCTCATGGCACATATCTGGTGGCATCCTTCAGCTCCAGTGCAGGGATTTGGGCTACACATCTGCCCGTGCCTCTGAGCGCGGGGTTGTGTCCAAGCCATTTGTCACACAGCTAATGGGGAGAGGTTGCTTTGCTCCAGCCTCAGCCTGAGGTGACAAACTGGTGCTGATTTGTGCCAGTTGATTCAGAAGGGAAGGGGAGGACGAGTGGAGAATGATGAATACACAGCCATATCGGGGTGAAGCCCACCCTGCCGTTCATGCACCTCCATGCTAGCTCCCCACCTGGAAAGTGGGACAGGGCTTACATTCCCATGCTCTTCTCCTCTCTTTTGAACCCTCTGGAGCATGGGTTGCTTGTCCCCACCTTCCTGTCCTGAACCCCATGCAATAGGGCTGTGCTTTCAGCTGGGATGCTCCTGTGAGAAACCTTCAGTGGCATTAAATAAATTCAAACACAATGCAAAAGCCCATCGTGTCAGACTCTTGCACCTTGTGGGCTACCCTTGGGTCAGCAGCAATGTCCTCGAGCAGTCTTTTGGGGGATGGATGACGAAACCCCAATTGGACTTACCTTGTTCAGTAATTACGGGCTCTGAAAATCAGTGCTGCAAGTGTGGCTGGTTGAAACACTCCCCGGAGAGATGTGTGGGCCACAACGTACACTTTGGCTAGTTTGCTGCGGTCAATCTTGGCTCCATCAGCATCCTAGATCTCCGTGGTCCCCCATCAACGATGACATACAGCCGCAGGGTCGTCTAAGCACTCCTCTCACCGTGGGAGTCGGCAAGCAAGGTCCTGCCCTGTGTATTCACGTAGGCAGAGCTTGGGCACTGGGGCTTCTCCTTTTCCTGTTGGCATCATAAAATACATGAATTAAAAAAAGTTCAAACAAACCCTAAATAAAAGACGCGTGTTGACTAGAGCAAATTTCCATGTGGAGAAAACTGGAAGAAAGGGTTGAACAATTTTTTTTTTCAGTCTGGAAGTCCTTGAGGTGCCTTTATTTTTTTTTTTCCCTCCCCAAATAATTTAGCGTGCATCTGAGCCAGCCCAAGCATTCCTCTTGGAGCGCACCACACAAGTCAGTGGGAAATGCTGGGGACGGTGGAGACGTACATTATGTACAGGCAATTTAGTACTGCTAAAAATTTTTTTTAAAAGTCCTGTGACACAAAGAGTATTTCTGGTTTTGCTATTGGGGAGCTACATTTTACTGACTTGAGTTCCCAACCCACAATGAAACAATTATTAATGCAGTATGATATTAAGATACAAAACAAGTTTAATGACGCAGTTGCAGAAATGTGGCGGGTGGGGAGACCTACCCAATTAATACAGTATTTCTGTGGCACTGGCGGGAGGGGGGGTTCTCCTGAGAGCAGCCTCTTTGCATCACCGATACAACAGAGGCAAAGACATGCAAGCTGAAGGAAGGGACCATGCAGTGAAACTCCTTTTCAGGGTCTTTTTTCAAAAAATGACCTTTGGGTTCGGGACGCCACTTTCTAGAAAGCGCTGTGCTTGTACATCCCCGTCCCAGCTTCTCTCCCCCAGCGCGCTCTCCTCGCCAGCGCAGGCTTTGAGGAACCCCTGGCAAAGGTGGCTGCAAGGAAAGCAAGGCTCCATGCTCGGCTTTTGCACACAGGCCCTGCCGTGCTCCCCTGCCTGACAAGTCCCTCCGGATGGAGGAAAGCTTTTATCAACAGCCGTGTCGGAAGCGGGGAGCTCTGCCGCCGAGCAGCGGGTTGCTTGGCTGTGTCACTAGCAAACGGCTCGGTATGTTGCGCGTGTGCACGCATTCCCCTCGGGTCACTGAATTATATGCCCCGTGCCGCAATCCGGCAGGCTCGGAAGAGGTCCCACCTTGGCTATGGCAGCTCAAAGCATCGCCATTCCAGACGGCAGCATTTATTTAACCTCCCCCCGCCCAAATAAATAAATAATTACTCTCTATCTCCTCAAGGTGATGGGCTGGGGCTCCAGTCTAACCAGACAGCTTCTCCCTTTTATCTCTCCCCGATCTGTCCAAGCAGCTCTGGAGTCTGTCAGCCCCGTGATATCATGCCTTGGCACAGCCCCGGCCTGTTTGCTGTTTGCCAGGATGAATCCTGTAAACAGGCGCAAGAAATCACAGCGGGCCCTGGGGGAAGCGTTCTTATTCCTCCTCCCCTCCAGAGAAACAGCCCATCCTTCAGGGCTCGCACGGGATGCCGGGGAGGGAGAGGAGGAAACGGAGGCTGAAGGAGGACGGTCGGGGATGGTGGACCACGCCGTGGTTTTTCCTGGAACGATGGAGCGGCGAGGAGACCTCGATAACTGTGGAAAATAAACAAGCCTGGGATGAAGGAGACAGCTGCGTTCTCTGCCAGTCACTTGATTTTTTTTTGGTTTTAAATCTTTTAGCTTGCTGGGTTCTGATGTGTTAGCTGAAAAGTCTTTTCCTTGATGTGTCAGAAGTACTGCAAAGCGCAGGGCAGCCAACACCCAGCTGGGACAACAGACCTTAACCTGGCAGCCTTGGTCTTGTTACTTAATCAAATGAGGCTTTGGGGATTAACGAGGCATGTATCTGTCTGGTTGTTTCCTTCTCCCTGCCCTCCAGATAACTTCTGAGCCCACTCCTTGTTTGCAGACTAACCTAAATGCCAGCAGTGATCTCGGAAAGATTAAATTTCTGGAAGTTTCTTGAAAACGCTCTGGCTGATGGACAGGCAGCCTTAGGGAGTGTGGAGGGAGGGCTGGCTGCTGCCTGACCCCAGCCTCACTCACCCCAGCATAGCAAAAGCCACCGGATGGGCAAACTGGAGCCCAGCAAGGGCTTGCAGGATGCTCAAAGCCATGTGGGAGGAGGTAGCCCACGGTCACGCTGATGCCACACCATGCTTTCCTACTAACGAAGAGGGAACCACAGCCTGATGCCAGTGCAAATTTTAGTCCATATGACCACACCATCTGAGAGTTTTCTCACCTCAAGTCTTCTGTGGTTGGAGAGACCCCAGGGGTACTTATGGGATCATTGCTTTGAGCTGCCGTCCCTCCCCAGGCCTTGCACGCGCCCATCTTCCAGTGTGGAGAGTGAAAGGAAAAAACCCAAACCTCTAAGCACCATAAAGACTGTATTTTAAACAAACCTCGATCTCACTTCAGGAGCTAGGACGATTAACATTGCTTAACGAAGGTGGAGGTGGAGCAGGAGTTCGGGAAGGGGAGATGCAACACTCTCCTGCGAGTACCACCTTCCCACCTAAGCCCTCCCTTGCCATCTGGCAGATTTACTGGCCCCAGCAACGTTGCTCCCACTGATATAATGAGGAATTGCAGGCTGTGCTGTATTTCCTCATGAATTTCTCTTCCCTGCCAGAAAAGTTCAGGGATGGGTCAGAATTTTATATATATTTATGTACATAAAATATATATATAAATACACATATATATATATTTCTTCTTTCTAGGTGATTTCCACCTTTCTCCATCTAAGGACTCATTCATCCTCATCTTCCCTACTCACCAGAGTTTTTTTTTACTCTTTGCCCAGGCTGGGTTAAAGAAAATAATTGAAGGACCAAATCCCACACCCTCCTCTCCAGGGTAGGGATGCTCTCTGATGCTGCTTTCCATGGGTGCCAGGGAGGCTGTGGCAGATGTGCAGCCCTCCTGCCTGCACCACAGGACCACCGAGACTGGCAGCAGCCTGCCCAGACAGGAAACACTAATTCAATCAAGCTCAGACCCAGCTCAATGGGCTGAAAAGGAGAGGGGGGTGGTTTGGACTTCAAATGGTCCTGTCCCTCCTCCCCTGCTGCAGGCATGGACAGACTTCACAGGGTCACGATCAGAAAGGGATGTGCACCAGCATCCTAAATCACTGGTCTCCAAGCTTCTATCGTGCTGATTTATCTCATGCCTACATCCACCATCCCAGCTCAAGGCAGGATGCTGAGAAACGTAAATGGGAGATAGAGGGGTACTCATCATCACGTACCTGTCTCTCCTCGCAGGGATGGGTCCACGTTAGTGCTGTGGAAGCGACAGCCAACAGCCTCTGTGCTAGGGACCAGCAGCGACCAGCACCTCAGGGAAATGAAGCTGCAGCAGAAAAACCAAAAAGTCATTCGCTCTGCACCGGGTCTGGACTTGCTCCCCACCACTGCTGCCCATGCTCGGAGCTGCGCGTGCTTCTGGGAAGAGAGTGGGAGAAATGAGGTTTTCCTCAGGCCAGGATTTCAGAAAATAATGACATCCCATGGACTAAAGTTCACCTGAACAGTGGAGCTGCTTTCTCTGGATCGCACCAGACCCCAGCGGCAGGCATCCAGGGACTGCCTCAGCTTTGTTGTTCACATCCCTCCTGCACAGATGGCCAAGCCATCCCACTGCAGTAAGAGGTGACCAAGCCCCTGTTTTTTGGACAAGAAGCTGTAAAATGTGTTTCTAGGTGAATTTTGTAATGAATGAAGGCTCCTAGCACTGCCACTTAAGAGGTCTGGCAGGCGCCTGAAGGTGCAAGCGTCGCTCCGGTTGACTTAAGGTTTTAGGATGCCAATTCTGCGCACAGCTTGTAGAGGAATATGCCAACCCTGCTACTTAAGGGTTTCCTAGATCCTTTCTGTAGGTCACCCTGTTTTAGAATGGAGAATTGCTGTTCTTCAAGGAAAGCCGTCAAAATTCAGGAGAAGGTGAAGCCCATGCACACATGGGCAGGCACATGAGGCTACATCTGGGGTAGCTCCCTCTCTATCCCTGCTTGCAGGGGTGTCCAGATGGCCCCGTGTAGCTCTGTTTCCTATGATCCAGGGGCTCATGGAAAAATTCAGATATAATATTCATGGGTTTCCTCTCTCCCTGCTCAGAATCAACTGTACTTGCCTGCTGGAGGGATGCACATTTTACCCACAGGACTTTGCCATCAGAGAGCAGGTTCTCTGGACACAAGTATGCTTCTGAACCTAAATTTCACCAGTCTTCCTCTTTTAGCTCTCAAGGAAAAGCAAGGCTGGCATCCCTGCCACATGGCAGTAGCTTCATAAGGCCCCTGTTTTCCCACGACTGGTGTTAGAGGAGCCCTTACTGGCCAGTATTTTCCAGCCCTGCCTGCTAACTCCTTCCTATCAGCACTACACAAGCGGTGATGTGGAGCAAGGGAGATGACTTGCTTTCCTTGCTTGATGGAGCCAGTCTGGAGGGACTCCCTTGCCCAGGAGGAACGGCCATCATCAGCATCCTTTTTCCTCAGGGGAGACAACGTGGCCAGGCCACGACTGCATTCTGCTCCTTGAGATACCCCAAACAGTCTGACTCCTCCTGCCAGTCCCAACTGGGAGGCAGACGTCCATCCCATCACCCATTCAACCTTGAATGCGTGCCCAAGGTGCACCGGACTGGAGCTTTTCAGTATCCCAAGGAGAAGCAGCATGTCTCCAGTCCTGACCTTTGGTACCACTGGAAAACCCTCAGGAGGTGATGAAGGATGCCTGTCATGGCTCTTGTACCGCAGAGGAAAGGCAGGAAAGCTGAGGAACAGGACAGGGACGTGCCCTCTCCATGGCAGAAGGGGAAATTAGAGACCAGCATTGCTGGCTGATCCCTTGCCACAGCCCGTGCTGTCCCGCATTTTCATGAACATGTTCTCAACAACAGAAACCTGGATCACACCCTTTAGGAGGGGAAGCAAAGGACTTGCTGTACTTCAGGCACTCCAGTTCCTTCATGAGAGGGGTTGTCAGACTTTTTTTAA
Source organism: Eurypyga helias (assembly GCF_000690775.1). Classification (NCBI taxonomy): domain Eukaryota; kingdom Metazoa; phylum Chordata; class Aves; order Eurypygiformes; family Eurypygidae; genus Eurypyga; species Eurypyga helias. Next base: position 96,778 of record NW_010235947.1, read on the forward strand.
GACACTCTTGTTAAATACGAGGCTGTTGCCCTGAAAGCGCTGCCGGAGCCCTTGCCTTTCCAAACACCATCGCCGAACAAGTCACACACCTTCTCACTAGGGGCTGGCTCTAAGCTGCCTTTTCCCCACAATTTCAGAGTTTTACAGTCAGAGTTCCTCATTTTCCATGTCATTAATCTCCGTGGGCTCCTGCTCCAAGGAGGCTGGAAGCCAAATCCTGCCAGACAGGTTCCAAGTGAAATCCAAGTTGTCTGGAAAAGAAGAAAATTCAACTAAAAATTCGAAAAGCACGTGAACCTGGCTCTCACCAACCACCCAGCAGGACAAGTGTGAAGCTGCTCAAGAGCCAACAGATGGTTTCGGTGGCAGTCAATGTGCCTTTTCCCATTCCACTTGGCTTTTCCAGCAACCAGCCAAAATAGGAAGTGTTTGCTTGAGCTAACATCCTTAGTTTTGCCCAAGGAAAAACAAAACAAAATGAAAAACTGGGATGTTGTTTGTAAATTTCTCAAGAAAGATCTTCTTGCTTTGAGAGCTGCCATTGAGCGCTGTCAGCCAATGCATTTTTCCAGTGACTTTTAATTTCCTCTGTTTGGTGTCTGAGCTGCTGTGCTGCACCCCAAGGTCCCAAAGCTGAGGATGAGACAGGCAAAACAGAGCAAGGGAAAAAAAGAAGCCTGTCCTGTGGTAGGATGTGGGAGAAGGGGGAAGAGCAAAACCAGACCCAACGCAGTCCTACCAAGTCTCACCTGGACATATCCGGAGGTGTCCTACTGCCTTCAACACCAGCCCTCTGTCCAGCTTCTGCAGGTTGCCCGTGCCGTTTGTCTCTGCTCCGGAGGATGAGGCTCAGGGCTGCAGGAATAACACCGACCTTCACCTCTCCTGCAAGCTGCAGGTGACTCACAGCTCTAAATCAAGGAAACCAGTGGTCTTGGAACCCAAGAGAAAAATTGACACGTTTTTCAACAAAGGGGTGGTTGGGATCTGCGATGTTACGTGTTTGTGTGTGTGTTTTCTTCTTCCCTCCAGCAACAAACGCCAGCGCGGTTTAACTGGAGGAGCTGCATGGCACTGCACCAGGAATAAACTGCTAAACAGAGCAGCAGCACCGGCACGTTGAGCCGGGATCCTTAGGAACAAGGGCTCTGACAGCCCGTGGCGTGATCCATCGCGCCTCTGCGCCAGCTCTCTCATAGACCGAATCCGAGATGCGCTTTGGAGGAGCCCTAATGAAATCTGCAGATACTTTACTGCTCTGGTTGGATTGCTCTTCCTTCCCTCCCCCCCCCACTCCAAGCCTCTTCAAAACAGAGCTTGGAAGCAGCCTGTGATACTAAAGTCCTAAGTTCTGCCTTTCTTGACTCACAAAGGGAGCGAAAAGGAATTGTTTTGAAATAACAGTGCAAATCAAATTACCCGTCGCAGATAAGGGGGAGAGAGGTCAAATATGAAAAGGCTTTAGATGAAAGAAAAATTAGCCTGCAACCCACAAGGAATAACTCAATTCAAGTCTCATTTTCAGCACCCCCAGAATCTGGCACAACAGAGGTCCCTAATGAAGCCCAACAGATAAACCTGGCCAAGACAATTTGTTATACCGCCGAACGCGGAGCCATTTCACCAACCACATGCTAAGCATCAACCGTCCCCTGCAATGGGAAAAGTATATCAACCTATTAGAAGCCATCATCAATCAGCCCAGAGGAAACCAAGCAGCCCTGATCAGGTTCCAGGCAGAGCGATGGGAAGCCACTCTGCGGTTGGAGTTTGCAGATATTCGGCAGCCTTGCGCGCACATCCTCCTCCTCCTCCTCCTCCCAAGCCGCATCCCTGGGAGGTGGGGTTGGGGACCTGGCTGCCTCAGCCTGCAGACATCCCCACGGCACCCGGGGCTGAAAAGAGCTGGCTGGGGGGGGTGGGGTTTGCAGACCCTCTAGTCTTGGCCGCACCAGCATTCGCCCGGCGCTCCCCAGACTTGGCAGGGTTATTGATGGGCTTGGGACACGCCTGGGGCTCCCAGCGGAGCTTTTCCACCGTCTCCGCTTCAACTTTCCACCCTTTCACAGAAAAAGTTCTCTCCACCTTGCCCAAAGACATATTTTATCCCCTTCGGTCGCAATCTTCCTACTCCTGGAGCGCAGCAGAAAACAACTGGGGGTCAGACCCAACGCAGTCCTACCAAACCTGGGCTTGGCCTGGAGGCCAGGCGAGGACCCTCATCTGTGCCGAGACCCTCCTCCTGGATAAACAAGCTCCAGAAATTCCTGTCGCTCACCACCGAATGAACCCAGCCGGCTAAAAGACGGTTGCTAAGCTTGTGCTGGCTCTATTATTCACGGGGATCGGGGAGGATTTCAGGAATTGCTCTATGCAGCAGGGAAGGAGGGATTATTTTTTTACTTTTTCTCCTTCAAACTAAAACTTGTAATTGGAGAGTGAAATTCTGAAAGCTTTCTCAAGGACTCTGGGCATTTAATTGCCTTTAAAGCACAGGGATTGCTCCCTATTCCCTTCCTGATTTAATGGGAAACAGGTCTCTCCTTCCTGCAGGACCCCTGAAACTGTTGAGCATTTGACAGTTCTGCTTTGATGGATCACAAACACCAGTGCACGATGCCGTCTGTACCTGCAACCGCCTAAATACAGCAAAATCCCTTCTATTTGTTTAAATTGGATTGGATTTTCAGGTTCCAAACCCTCCTCCCCCCTTGGGGCAGGGGAATGAATTCATGAACACATAGATGAACACTACTCAGAAGACCCACGATGAAGCAGATCAAGGGTATGTGTCTGCGGCCGGTGCGCTCTGCCTGTGCCACCAGACCTGCACGGGAAGGCGTTTTCCCCACCGCTGCTGTGCATGGAATGCAGGACTGAGCTGCAGGGGTGCTTTTATGCCTCCATACACTCCCTTCAGGGGAGCAGCAGCTTGGCGAGGTCCTGGAGCCGGAGAGCAATGAGTGTCACCACTTTTTCTCAGGAGGTAGCCCCTTAAATCTTGTTACTGCTACTGGAGCATTTAATGTGCTTTATAATGTAAAAGGGAGGTTCGCTTTTATGGAAGGGACATCCAGAAGACACCTGGCCCATCGTCCCAGTCCCCCAGGCCTGAATAGCAGGGGTGTTTCTTGCACGGAGGCTTGTCCCCACACTGGCAGATGCGAAGCACAAGCAATGCCTTAGCCAGGAGGGCAGCTCCGGGGCTGCTGTCAGCCAAGACCAGGGCCCCACTGCCGGCACTGTGGGCAGCCCTGCTCCTCCCCGTGCTCGGCCTCCTGGCCCCGCTTCATCTCCAGCCCATCTGTTTTCCTTCCAGAGATAAAAATCTGTTTTAAGCTGGAAGCACGCACAGTGCTGCCCACTCCTCCAAGAGCTGGAGCAGTGGGTGGCTGCAGCTGCTGCCTTGTCACATCGGGCTAGGAACGTGCAGGGTGCTCGGGGACCAGCTCCCCATGTAGGTGGCCGTGATGGAGAGCAGACCCCTGCCATCCCTGCTGCCCTCAACAAAAACTCTCCCAGAGAGGCTGGTGGTCCCTTTCTGAGCTCAGTAAAGCACCTGACAGCAGCATTATGGGACCCACGGGGGATGATGCCCCCACCCTGGACTACTGCTGTTGCTCCTGTGCCACCCTCAAGCTGGTCCCAGAGGAGAAACTGGTCCTGTGTCTGCAGCTGTGGAGGGTTTGAGGGTCTCCTGGCCGAGCACCAGTTGCTTCTGATCTAGTCCCTGGTTTTCTGAGCACTCTCAGGTCTGGACAGAGTAAGAGAGTTCAAGAAACAAATCCAAGCCTTGCGCAGCCACCTCCCAGGTGGCTTCCCAGATTTCTACATCCTTATAATCACACAGAAATCCCACGGTCCAACACGATAAGCCCCTTAGTAAACACAGAGATGATCCCTTTTCTTGGAGCCTGTAATTAGTTCTTCTAGCTTTGCTTTGTCCCTGCTGCAGCCTTTCATTACACAGCCTGAGACACTATTTGCACAGTCATGACATATGAATACGTTCTCAGTCCTTGGCAGGAACTGCTTTTGCTAAGTTATGCTGTTGTAAAAAAGGCATACTGTGACTTCCCCGCATCCGATAGAGACAGGTTTTAATCAGTTTCACAATTATTAAAACATATTGTCTGTTTTCCCACAAACACCGTTGTACAGCTCTGTTTTTTCTTGACACACAGGATTTAAACTCGCACTTTTCTCCCATCCTGCTGTGGGGCAGTGAGCAGCTGGGTAGGGACTTAGCTGACAGGCAAGGTCTGCCCACCATGACACGACTGAAGACCTGTAGGCCCTTGAACAGGGGACCGGCTGCACTGCCGGTGGGTTGGAGAGCCTAACCAGCCCTCACCAGGCACATCTGGGACTCGCATTCCGTTGTTCACATCTTCATTCAGACCTGCAGCCATCAGTACATTCCACTGTACGGCTTTAGCAGCAGATGCCATCAGCCCTTAGGGCTCTCTCGGAAAATGCCCGGTGTTACTATCTCTGTCTGTCCTGTCGTCGCTGGACAACTTCACCGAGTCTTGTTTGCAAGCCCAGACTGCAAGGCATTTCTTTACACTTTGAACCTCCCTCTTCCCCTGGCAACAGGCATCTTCATCCCAACACACGCGTTGTCCCAGCAATACCCCACGGCACACTGGGGGGGCAATCGCTATCTAATTCATACCCAAAACACCTCCATCCCATTGCTCTGCATCCACACCACATACTCATTTCGCCAGCACCAACCTTCCCAGAGCCTCTCAAATGACTTTCTGCGCACCGTCTGCGTTTGCTCCACTTGGGAACAAAGTCTGTCTTGGTAGAGTTCCTGTGCAGGACTCTGGGTATTCTCCTTCAGTGCTCTGTCTCGTGTTCCTACAGCCCCTTGATTCAGCTTTTAGGATCTCTCGAGTTAAGGGCCTTTCATATGCGACGTTTCTTTGCACCTGCTGCTGACAGATCTCACGTGGGTCACTGTGGTCTGCAGGCAGGACGAGAGAGCATCAGCTTTACGTGCCAGCCCCCTGTGCTGGCTGGCACTGCTTGTGTTGGCTTGGGTTTTCTTAAATCTACCACTCTTTTCTGCCCACTGTTTACCTGGGTGGCCTGAAGCACATCTTTGCTAAAACACCACCTATTTGGGGATGAGACCCTTGAAAACGGCAATTAGTGCCCTCCCACATAGGCGTTACCATGCTTATACCCACGCGGGATGTGAAATTGTGGCTTTGCCTTAATGTTGAAGAAATCACAGCAGTCACACCCACGGGAGCAGATTGCTGCTGCCTTGGCCAGACTGCAGCCTTTCCTCCCAGATGTGACCATGTTATTGCACTTTTTCACCAGGTATCACAACATTTTGCGCCGGGGGAAACACTGCCAAGCACCTCTCGGCCTCTCCCCACCGGGAACTCGAGCTCAGCTCCCAGGCCCCTTGAAATGTCCTGCAGCACCTCGTCCAGTCCCCTTGCTCTGAGGTCACAAACATCTCCAAGCACCTGGCTTTCAGCACAAGTGCTATTTTTTCCAGCACCACTATCACCAAATCCACTTTTTCCCTAAATCCATTAGTACTTAAAGGCAAGTGTATTTCACTGTGTTTCACTAATAATTCTTCCTTGCTCAGCAACAGTTGCCTTTTGCAGAAAAAAGCCCTAAGGTGAACTTTACCTGGAAAAGAGCAGCCAGGATTCTTGGAAAAGGCTCACGAGAGAGAAAACAGCTTTTGGAGCCAGCGCAACCCCCAAGGGAGCCCTGGCCACCGCAGCTCACTCGCCAGGACCTCTGTTCCGAGCTGGGGAGCCCAGGGAGGGCAGGAAGGTGTAAGCACGTGGCTGCTGCTGAAAAAGCAAACGGCGAAAAGCAAACGATGCTCCGGGACAGCTTTGCAGATTACACCAACGTTTCTGCCTGTAAGATCCAGGCAGGGGGAATAAATGAGTTCCCATGTCCCCCCAGTTATCTTCAGGGCATCCCAAAGATGAGCCATGCGCTAGCCCGAGGAGAAAGTTTCTACTCAGCACGGATCCAAATCCCATCGTAAAAGCAGGACGTTTTGCTGGCAGAGGCTGAACTCTTGCCCCCTGTGCACTCAGGCTGTATATTCTGGACCCCGTTCTTTCCCCTGCAGCACTCCCATCGCTGCATTCATTTACAGCACAAAGCCTTGACTTGTTGCCCAGTGTAAGAAATAGCCTACTCCTCCTTTAAAAAAATTAAAAACTAAATGAAAAATCCCATCTAACCCTGGAAGAGCCTTGGGAAGGGTGTGGAGCAGCACCCACCCCAGCGCCCAGCTGGGCATCCATCCCTGGCACCCACCATCGGAGGAGCGAGGAGGGAACCACCTCAAAGGGGTTGGGGCACGTTCATTGCAGCGCAACGTTATTTTTCTTCAGGATTAACAGATTTCTGGCTGTAAAAATTTCCATGGCTAAAGCAGCAGTTATTGAAATATGTTATTTCATGCCGAGACCCCGGCGCGAGTGCCGCGCCGCTGCGTTTAACCCTCCCTGCTGCATTGCGTCAGGTTTGCGTCCACGTGCTCACGGCGAGCGACGAGCCCAGGGCGTTTCAGGCGAGATTAAGGCAGCTCTGGGTCGCAGATGCATTTGCAGGCCCGACACGTCAACACTCACGGGCCAGGTCCTGCTCCCCAACAAGCTGCGTGCCTGGGGCTGGACCAGCAGGTTTTAACTGGTGGATTTGGAGAAGGAAAACGTAGCGTTGCAGACAGTCCTGGGGACACCGAAGGAAGCCCTGTCACAGGCTGCCCTACAAAACATCCAGCCCAGCACTTTTAAACAGCCTCCCCCCATCATCCTAATTTGTAGGGTCCCAGAACCACCACTCAGCAATAAATACTTATCCGAGCCCCAAGTGCCCGTTCGGCTCCGCAGAGCGAGACCTGCGGCTTCTTAAGGGATTAGGGACTTCTGACAAACGTGCTGCGCAGACTGAAACTGTAACTGAAACACCCCCCACTCCCCCCGAAACACGCGCTACGCCTTGTGGCTGCAAAGCTGGGCTGGATTGCCCAGTGGTGGGATTTCATGCCAGCAGATGAACTCCCCCCAACAACTGGAAGACCCTTCCCAAACTTCTGCCCAGAAGAGCCCCCACACCTCCTCCCAAAGGAGTTGTACTCGCCCTCCCAGCCGAGCTGGCACACGTGAGAGCCAGCTGCCACCCCCACGTCGCTCCTGGTCCCAAAGCAAGCCCCATCCCAAGGCTGTCACCCTGCCCCCTCCGATCTTCCCAGGCTACAGCGTGGTGCCTGCGCTGCTGCCATGGGCAGGGATGTGGGCTCACAAGTGCGAGCGGGACGCTGCACGGGATCACAGCCCTCGTCCTCTTTACCATCATTAATGCAATGGCCCAGGCAGGCTTTGGACACGAGCAACTTCCCCTCTGTCCCTAGGAGGAGGGGGCTGTGCACATACGGACAGCCCCGTCCTTGCTTGCCAGGGTTTCCAGCCCTCCTGCCCATCCCACCCCAGAGCCTCCACCTGGAGCAGCTCGGTGGACGACGCTCCCTGCCAAGGATGACAGCGAGCGCGCGGGGCACCTGTGCTGCTTCGCCATCGCCATGCTCCCACGGTAACGTGGTTTTCCTGTGTCCTCTCCCCTACCCAGGAGGCGCAGAGTCCGTGAACATCAACCTGCTGGTACGGCCCAGCAGGCTCCCCAGCTCCGCACGCTGCCGTGCCGAGCGGACGGGCTAACGCAATCTCCATGGAGCCTGGCAGACTCATTCCTGCGTGAGCAAGAACCGAGCACCCAGGCTTGTAGAAGAAAAGCTGGTTTTCTCCTTGGCTAATTGCTTAAGTTTTGCCAATGGTGCAAAAAAAACCAAAACCTAACACCACAAGCAGGTCCCTAGAGTATCATTCCCTGCTTCATAAACTACTCACAGGCCGGGACACCAAGCTGAAGGCCGCTCTCCGGGGCAGATGGCTTCAGGCTTATTCCCGTTCACGCCAGGGTCGCTCTGCAGCAGTGCCCAAACGAGGGGTAAGTCCTCCCTGCAGAGGTACAGGAGCCTTAGCTTAAATGAGTCCCAAGGGCGTGTCTTCTCCACCCAGGAGGAAGACAGGGAAAGGATATCAGAAGCGAAGCGTTGCTCGTTGCCTTGTAATCAGAGGACACTTCCAGCTGACATGGATGGAGAAGCTTGAGTTTTAGACGGTTCAGTGGGCTGCAGGGACAAGCAGGATGATACAGAGGTTAAACAGAGGGAAAACACGTCTGAACAAGACCATGAAATAGGGTGGATCTGCTCCACCCATCTGAACTCAAGGGCAACACCGAGAGCCAACCCTGAGCAGGAGACAGTGTGGGCGAGCGTGGAGGGTCTGCTCCGATGGGGCACAGACACGATCCGCGGGTCTGCGGCGGAGCATCCCACCCAGCCCGCACAACCGGGCAGAGCGGAACTGGACGATCAAGCACGGAAACGGGATTTACCCGGGAGGTGAAGTATATCGGCTGGAGGGGGGATGTGCCACAGTCCCACGGATACAGGGGATAACACGCTTTGGCGCCAAGACCCTCCTTCCACGACACCAGGAAACCGTTTCATTCAAAGCGGATGAAATGCCACATCCCACGAGAGCACCAGGTGAAAAGAAGATCAGCCACAGAAACCAAGGTGGTACTATAATTAAGTTTTTCTTTTTATTTACACCACAAGAATAACAAGTTGTCATAATGTGGTACAAAATACTGGACTCCTAATAAAGTTGAAATTGAAGTCGGTACTGTCAGAGAAAGACACCATTGGCCAGTTAAAAGAAAAAAAAAAAAGAAAGATAAAAGAGGAAAAAAAACCAAACCAAAACAAAAAAAACCCAACAAAAACAAGAATGAGAAAAATATTCCAACTCCACCAAGTAAAAGAAAGGACCATCAGAAAATTTAGCACAAAGAATGCTACCACCACTTAAAGTAGGGTCCATACAATAAGAGTGAAATTGTGTCTAAATTACAGCGTAAACCGGTAGCTGCTACCAATGGTGACGTCATACTGAGCATGTATAGGTATAAAGTAGAATATAATATAGTTACAACTTTTTGATACTACATATCTGTAATAAGCTCTCGGGTGAATAATGTTTCAACCCCTCCCCCCCACTTTTATATATATATTATATATATAAGTTTGTCATCCTCATAAATTGGAAAATAGCGCCTCCACTATGGAGCACAGAAAAGTGTTAATTTATTTTCTTTCAATAGGATACTTTTTCATCAATATCAAAGACAAAGTGAAGATGAGCTGAGAACGAGCTCAACTTCATGACAATGAAGAAACATGTTTTCCTTTTGATGTAAAGTCTCGTTTTAAACCACAGTGTTGCACAGTACACGACTGTTTAAAGTGAAACCTAGCAATAATACATCATGTAAAAGTAATTTTAAAAAAGTTAACACAGCTGTGCTGAAGAGTTAACTCTTGAAAGTCCTCGTCATTCATCTCCTCAGAATTAATGACTACGTGTGTTGACGAAGGGTTGCATCCAACCTCCCCACCCAGCCGAGAAATCAAACCGAAATACCAACCCAAATTAAAAGGAAAAGAAAAGATAATCATGACACAGGCAGTTTACTTTGTGTGTTCTGCGTAGTTTCCCTAAAAACACTGTTTCCACATAAATACAATAAACTCTATTATTGGTAAGTCACAAGTGCTAGATAAACGTCTTTTTTTTTTTCTTCTTAAAATGAGAAATGTTTAAGTAGTCCTTTTTATTTACTTTTTTTTTTAACAATAAAAAGCACAATTTCTTATTAAGTTCAGTAAGACGCAAAAAATGTTCCCACTCTCCTTCCTTTGTGTGTAGCTGCGTGGGTGCGCGCGTGTGTGTGTGACAACAACGTCCCAACCTTTAGTCTCCACAAATGCCACGAGAGGAAAAAAGAAAAAAAAAAAAAACCAGAAAAAAAATCCAACCCAAAAAAACCCAAAACCACCTTTTTTTTTTTTGTTGTTTTCTCCCCATTTTCAAAGCTGCCAAGTTTGGCGTGCAAAATCTGTATACAATATAAAGACATGCCAACCTTACAGACCATGCAACCTCAAGGTGTAGGAAACTTAAAAAAATATATTCATATAT
>NW_010235948.1:0-1584 GCF_000690775.1 Eurypyga helias
GTGGGCAAACACACGCTACGATCCCCTCCTGGTGAATAAAAATCCACGCCAGTCCCTCCTTTTCTCAAGCTGGGATAACAGCAACCGGTTCCTGCCATCTCGGTCAACCAAAGAGGCTTTTTACTGCATTCTTGCTTTATACAGTCTATGCTTTTACATAAAATAAGGAACTTTCCCAGCAACTTTATCTCCTTATCCACCTCCTTACCAGCACATCCTGGTGCCGCTCAGTCCGTTCCCCCTCTGCCGCTGTCCCATCGCGCAGCTCCACATCAACAGGTGAGGCAGCACTTGCACCCAAAACTTCGCAGTGGACCACAGGCAACGGAAACCACCCCCCCAGAGGTGCATGGCGAGACCACCCCCCCGGGTCTCACACGGGCTGGCACACACCCCACTCCCTGGCAAGCCAAGCGCTCCCGCCTGCCTCCGGCAGCACGACGCGACCAGAGGACGGTACCTGGCTCGGAGATGATCAGGCTCTGGTCCGAAGGCAGCAGGAGGAACTCCCTGCACGCGTCCCGGTCCAAGCCAGGCAGGCTCTTCCTGCGGCACAGCTCGGTGACAATGCGGACTGCCTTCTGACAACGGCCGTCATCCTTGGCCCCGCTCATCGCCCACGCTGCATCCTCCGCTGGCCCGCGGCTCTCTAGGAAACCCCAGCCAGGGAAGCAGGGCTGGTTTATCCCTAATCTCACCAACCGATGCACGCCGGGTCCCTCCGGCGTGGCAGCACCCAAGGGACACCCTGCACCGGGCGATGCTGTGCTCCGCAGAGCCTCCTCAGCACCCGGAGCCGGGACAGCCCCGCGCCAGGGCAGACTGCGGGCCGTGGGTGCCCAGTTCGCTGCCAAGGCTCTTCCAGCCAAAGATCCTCCTACCAAACTCCCTTTCGTGCCCTCCGTAGGACGCTGTTAAAGCTGCAGCCTAGACAATTCTTTTTAACCCCTTCATTGCTGCCCTTTCTCCACCCTCCAAGTGCAGAGTTTCAAATCCCAGTCCCAGAGCAATTTTGCAGAAAACAGGGAATGCTGAAACCTCCCGGCTGAGGACGGCACATCATCCGTCCGGAGAAACGAGTGCTCCCGCGAACGCCACACCAACCGCTCCAAACTGCCAAAGGCAGCGCAAGACAGGCAGCAGATTTTATAGATCTGTTTGTGCTGCTCCTGCCACAACAGGCTGCAGATGCAACGGGGATTGAGAATGCCGTAGTATTTCATAATTAGATTTGATGATTTTTTCTTTTTCTGCAGTGTTTTTTCATTCCCGTTGTAATTTAGCAGACAGGTCATGCCACACGGCAGAGCTGCGCTTTGGAACAGAGAATATATTTGACAGGCATAGGGAAAAAAGCAATTGTGTAACAGGCAATTAAAATTATGCACAGCAGAACGGTTTCTTGCAGCTTCGGGAGCAGAGAAGCCAGCACAAACGTAACGAGCGTCCTGCGGAGCCAGGGCTAAAGCTGCGCAGGTCCCTCGGCCCCCCTTCGCAGCGGAGCGCGCTGAGCTCCGTGCCACCGTGTTCATCACTCGCTGAACCTCTCAGAGCCCTCACGCCATGAGCCCCAGGAGTACCCAG
>NW_010235948.1:1617-2633 GCF_000690775.1 Eurypyga helias
CAAACCGCCCGCCAGCCCAGCCACGCTCGCCCCTGCAAGGCAGCAAACCTCCCTAGCTGAATTCCCAGGCTGGAACTCCAGGATCTATCCCAGGTTTACCCCGTGCTGCCTCTTCCTGCCTGGTCCCTGCGTGCTCCTGCTCTCTGGAGCCCAGGCTGGGGGTGTCAGGGCACTGGTGCTGGTCCCCAGCTCGGCGGGGGTGCCAGTGCCCCGGCCCAGCAGGCAGCCCTGCTCCCACCCCGTCCATGGCCAGACGACACCGCGACCCGCTCCGACCCGACAGGCCCACGCAGCAGCCGGGGCCGCGCGCTGGCCACACCGTTAAATCGTGGCCCCGACATCCCAGTGCGGCTGAAGCAGGACCCTCCCGGTCACACCAGCCTTCCCATTCTGGTGAATTCCAGACACCCTCCCATCGGGAGCTGGCCGCGGGCTTCTGCCGCTCCATCCCACAGCGTGGCGAGGCAACTTCCCTACCGAGCACTTCCAAAAACTTCCGTTGCCATGACAACGAGTGAAATCTGTTATTGAGACAGCAATAGCCTGCGACTGGTCACAGAGACACTTCCAATTAGACAGTACCTCCTCCCGGCCAGGGCTGTACAACCTGCCGCTGCACGTCGCAGGCCAGGGGCGTTGCGGGCCGCGCTCACCCCACGCCGACCCACGTCTCCAGCTGCTGCTGGCAGCACCTCGGCCTGTGAGGGCACAGACCCCGCTAAGGGTGGGTAAAGATCCCGGACTCCGCAAGGCTGGAAGCTAAACCCGTAATGTGCTGGGAGCTCAAGCTCAGGTGTAGTTTGCATCACACCGGTGTTACAGACTCACTAAAACCACCCACCTATTTATCTTTTTAAGAAACTTGAAACTCAAATTATGCCCAAAACCTGTCTTTAGAGCCAATTGTTCCCGTCACCGACACCCCCAGCCTTCGTCTCTCCTTATTCACTGCACAGGAGCTTTCCTGAGGCTGTACAGCCTTTCCAGAAGGGCCTTTTCTCCCCGATTTGGGTCCG
>NW_010235948.1:2664-5804 GCF_000690775.1 Eurypyga helias
CTCGGCCCAGCGCAGCATGACCCGCCTGCCGATGGCTTGGCTTTGCCAGCAGTTCAGCCAGCACCTGCTCAAAGGTCAGCGTGGGGGTCACTTCTGCCTCCTGCTCCGGAGTAGCGACGTGCACATGTACACATGTGTACACACGTGTACACACATGGATACTCGTCACCTTTGTGTATGTGTGAGGAAACCCATTGCCACGGCAGAAGGTCCCGCGGGGCGTTTTTCCAGCTGGGGTTGAAGATGCAGGCGGCCCGTGACAGACCGAGCCGAGTCCGCCCTGCAGATCCAGCCGCGGTGCCGCGCGGGGCTGCGCAGCCCCAAAGCAGGAGGCGGGAGCCCTGCGAGGGAAGGTCAGAGCTGGGGACCTGAGCCCTCCTCGGGCGGGCGGGGAGGGTCAGAAGTGATCTCACGCTGCGCAGCCGACCCCTTTTAGCTGGTTTGCTGTCAGGAGGATGCTGCTCACCCAGGCAGGTTACTAACACAGCACACAGAAAAGCCCAAGAGGCTTCGTAGGGTGGGTCAGAATGGCCCTGTGCTGGTCTGCTGCTTCCCGGTGGAGTCTTCCTCCGGGTGAGCGGATCCCAAACATCCTCTCTCTCTCCATTAGCGGTCTGAAAGCACCACTAATGGCAGCAGTGCCAGAACCAGCTCAGGGTGTGCAGAAGCGATCCAAGACAGATCAGCACAACAGCCCCCACCCTGTCAGGGCACCATCACCCCCCTCCGGGAGAGCTCAGATGAATGCCCAGGAGGCCGCTGTAGGGCAGAGAAGGAACATCAGCCCCCGATTCCTCAGTGCTGGGAGAGCCAGTTCCGCGAGTCCGGACCGAGCCACGCTAGATCTGAGAGCCTTGTCATAGTTCCTGTAGCCCCTGGAACACCATCTACCCCAGAAACCGCCTGCACCCTAATAAAAGGCGTAGGAAATGCAGGCAGGCACCAGACCATCCCACGCTGGGATCACAGTTTGTAGCAGAGTGCCGGAGCATCCCCAGGTAGTAATGGCATTCGTGTTTGTCACTGTGACACCCCCCTCCGCCCCACCAAAGATTTCACCTGATTTACTTCCACAGAGCAGCGGAGCGAGCGGCTCTGGTTTGCACACACCGTGCCCCAGTGGGTCCGTGGTGGTCGGGACCCACGGGGACACCAGCGAGCCCCCGGCTGATGACACCATCGTCACGTCTCCCCGGCACAGCAACAGCTTTTGCCTGAGCCACCAAATCCGGCACCGAGAGAGGAATTCCTGGAATACATCAGTCAAGTATTGCATTTAAATTTGAATTTAACTTAAAGAGAATTAAACAGACAAAAAAAAACCCCAACCAAACCCTTAGAAAAAGGTTAATGTCCAATTGAGAGCTTGTAACACAGAAATCAATAATAAAATTAAATTATTTGGGAAAGAGCTGATTTTCTTTCAAAGTTAAACACAAGAACTTTTTGCTTTTAAATCTAAAGCCGCCTTGGGTCAGTTATTCACCTTCATTTACGTGTCCGAGGATTCCAGGCTTGCTGGAGACCCTGCTATTAGCACCCATATGCTCAGCAAGTATTTCTTCAGAACACAAAACCAGAATTTTTTTGCACCTTGTATCTCCGCGTTCCTGTCACGCGCCGTTTGCTGTCCAACACGGACACCGGACACAGCCGGAGAAGAGCTGGAAATCCCAGCTGGGATCAGACCCATTTCAGTTCCCCAAGCTGACTTGTGGAGTCAGTCACTGCTCCCCCGGGTCGAAGGCACGTTTCTGCAACGCTGCAAAGCCCTAAAACTTGGCTGCTGTCCGGTTCGCAGCCATCGGAGGGATGAGCTGGCCGTTGCAGAAATGCCAGTGGCAGATGGTAGCTCTCCTTTTCCTGAGAGCAGAGGAAAATTGCTGCTTTTAGGGTCTCGTTTCATCCCTCGGTGCCGCGGACACTTAGCAGCATCACCGCACAATTTGTTTTAAAAGGACTGCGCTTTCTGTGAAGGCCAATAAAACGCTGGCATCAGGACCCAGAAGACAGGTTAAAGTTTGTCTTCTGTCACAAGGATTCCCGAGAAGCCTCTGCTCCCATCCACTGCTCAGCTGCTGCAGCCCAGGAAAGCAGGGGGGGGCCCTCCTGGGCGCAGTGGTGCGTCCCCAGCCCTTCCCTGGTGACATTAAGTGTTTCCAGAGCAGGACGAGGGTGGGACAGCAGTTGCCACTGACCGTTCACCGAGGTTTCCAAGGCCACGGTACGCACGCAGCTCCGGCAGCCGTGAGGTGGCCCCGGACCACATCGCATACGGCTTCATCCCGCTCCATTTCCACCGCGAAAGACGACGGCGAGGCAGGGAGAGCGCTGGGGAAAAGGGTCTAGAAGAATCCCGCGTGTCTGCACAGCACAGGCTGAACACATCCATCCGCAGCACTTTTCTCCGGCGCTGTGGGCAGTGACGCCTGGCAGGGAGAGCAGGTCGCAAGCCCAACCCTCCTCGGAAGGAGTACAGCCTCTAAACCCGTTGTAAAGTTGTTTTTGTGGAAACAAACAAGCAAACAGCATCTATTTCACCTTCTGGAAGGAGGAAGCTCAGTTGACATCTGTAATGGAAAACAAGGAGTTACAAGCTGGGTTTCCCCCCATTGTGCTCACAAAGTATTTGCCATGTTCTAGTTGTTTTTATCCCTCCCAGTGGAAACACAGTAATAAAAAAGCAGTATTTCTGTATCAGAAAACAAACCCAATGGTGCACAGTTGTGCCTCCAAGAGACAGTGCCGTCGTGTTTTTATTTCAGGAGAACATTAACGTGTGAAGAGAAACCTGAGCGCTCTTTGATTCACTGGCTCCATCAGCCTCCAGAGAGGCTCCCGGCTGCAGGTGCTGCTCAGCCCTTGCTCCCTCCAGGAGCTCACAGAGGCCCACAGTGGTGGCAGGTACTAGTTTGGTTATTGCCCTGCTCACGGGAACGACCTTGAGACACAACTTACAGCGACAGAACGTAAAGAACGCTGGGGAGCATCTCCTTCCCGGACAGGTTTCAGCAGCGCGGAAGCACCCGCAGCCCACGCCACAGCCCTGAGGTGAGGGGGGGCAGACAGGCGAGGCTGTTCCTACGAGCTTGCTCCCCAGCAGGCACAGCTCCCACGGCAGGAGGCAATGCCAGCTCTGC
>NW_010235948.1:5816-9047 GCF_000690775.1 Eurypyga helias
CCCCCCCCCTCCACCCCCCCCCCGCGCCGCGCCAGCTCCGCCTTCGGCTCTCTGGGCGGCAAGAACAGCGCTCGAGCTGAGATGGAGAGAGGAAGGAATGAGACTGAAGCCCCCAGGTTACCAGTCCCCCCTTAAACCCAAAGGCTGACCCTGGGTATAAGGCAGCCCACGCGGAGCATCCAGCAGCGAGGAGTCCCGCAGATCCCTCTGGCGCCTGCAGGAACCAGAGCCCGGGAAGTTATCCCCTCCCAACACCCAGAGACAGGACGCAGCTGGCTGTGCACGAGCCCCATCTGCTGACACGCTCCGCAGAGGAGATTCTGAAGAGTGACCAGTTCACTTACAAACTCACGTGTAACTCGCAGTTCGTGATCCCTGCTTCCACGCAGGGAGCATCTGAGCGCAGAGGGCTGGCTGTTCGCAGGCTGTGCCAGGCTTCCGAGCACCGTTGCTGCCGTTCTCGGAATTCCATGCACCTTCCCTGCTGTGTTGAGCAGGTTACATCTGGGATCAGCAGATGATCTGGCTTCATTCAGAGACCAGAATCCTATCGTTGAGCTGGTTCCTACAGCGCGTGCTCAGGGCTCGCTGCTGCAACATCCCCTTCCCTCAAGGACATGCCGGGGCCAATAGAGGAGATAAAGGACCCACATTTGGGATTGCCTGGAGACGCAAATGACCTCCAAGAGGAAAACAGGCCAGTCTGGCATCCTGCATCTTGCCCCTGTTCAGACCCGTGGCACAGCCCCTGAGCTGTTCCGGTAACAGCTGCAGAACTGCACCGAACACGTCTCCAAACACAATTCCAAACAAATGGGGTTTTCGGCCACTTTCAGAACCAGCTCCTTCCTGATGGGAAAGCGATCTGGTACAGATGCAGATTGCGTGCCGATCTCGGTGCCAAATTCACAGCTTCGGCACACCCTAACGGCATCTCCAAGCCCCGTATTCCCTGCGGTTCTGGAAATCTGCAAGAGATGTGACTTCCCAACCCTTCCAGCTGCCGGAGCCGTGACAGGCAGGATCACTCTGCGTGACGACTGCGGAGCGGCTGCCACCACGACAGGCGTCTGCGTCCCTCTGGTGCGGCGTGCGGGACAGAAGAACAAAGGTGCTCTCAGCAGGACAGTTGCTCTACAGATTCCATGAAGGGAACGGCCGTATCCGAGAAACCTCTGCTCCCTTTCCTGCCCAGCTGGCAGTGCAGGGCTGGCAAGGCTGGGCTTGTTCCGGACACCAGGAGCGGTGCCGGGCAGAAAGGAAACATCCCCACAGAGGGATCATTGCTCTGCTGCCAGCAGCGCCCCAACTCCGGCTCCGGAGGGATCGGAAGGGTCGGCAGAGCCCGGCCGCCCGTCTGTGCCAAGCACCACCTCGCCCAGGCTGCACGGGCTCCAGACCCAGAATCCACGGGGAAGGCACCACTGAAAGTCCAACCCACCGGCTCCGGTGCGCACAGCGCGTGGGCGCATCCGGTGCTCCCACCTCAGCCAGAATCCGTACACGCTCCAGGGAAGCTGAGTGAGCCTTTTCCTAGGAGACAGCGCTCTTGCCACGGAGCTCACCAAAGAAAAGCAACTCAAGTGGAAAGAGTCATTTTTCTAATTTAATAGAAATAACCAAAACAAAGGGTTTCTCAAACAACGCTCTAAACGGAGCGAGTACAACCGCTACAGCACATTCCAGAGCACTCGACAAGGGGTGTCTGCAGGCAGCCAAGTATTAAATAACCATGGAAAGAAAATCTTTATTACACACCAGCGAAACCCACAGGAACAGAACAATTGGAAAGGTAAAGTTCTCTAAAAAAGGATAAACGTGATTACCCAGGCAATACAATTCCACAGAAACAGCACTTTGAAGAATCTTACTGAAAGATGGAGTTTACGATGTGCAAAGAAGAACCAGTTCAATCACTGAAAGCGAGAAATAACCAAGGAAGTGAAGAATGCCATGAATTTAACCCTTCCGTGGGCACATTCACACGGAACACGGGCTCCCAACCACCCGCACGGTCACGGGCTTGGAGACACGTGTCGGGCGGTTCTGGACCTAAGGGATAAGGGAGGAGGGATGGATAAGGGAGGAGGGATGGATAAGGGATACCCCCTTTGCAGGCCGTTCACAGACAGGCACTTTTTAAAGCGCAGCGCACTGGAGTGAATGCTGCAACAGGTCGAACTTTACAATATTTTAGTACCTCTCCTTGTAGGAATTCGGTACGTTCTGAAGAGAGCAGCCTTGGGCCGTGAGATCACTCGCTAGAAAAGGCCAAAACTGCACGTCATACGTTTAATAACTCACTTAGAATAAAGATACCCAAATTAAGGGGCAGTTTGGAAAGCGGATTCTGTTCGGATGCGTTGGAAGGCGTACAAAGCGGGCTCCCCCTGCGCCAGCACAGGAACGGGGCGGCGGAGCTGCCGTACGCGCGCGTCGAGGAAGGAAAGAACCGGCTGTCTCTGAAGATACAACGCGTCTGCGCAGCCTGAAACGTGCCTCTGTAAACCGTGGCCTATCATTTTTTTTAAAAAAGTACCTCCATTATTTACTCAAACACCTACTTTTTAAAAAAATATGTAACTTTCCACAATTTTAAAAATAAACTGCCACACCGTATCGTCAGTAACTCCCGCAGGCACCGTGTTCAAAAGCCAGATGTGGCGACACGGGTACAAACTGCCCTATAAACCCACTATCCAAAGGAAAGGATCCCTGCCATGCTGCCAGGCAACAGGCAAAGCAGTTTTATTGCTTCTTCCAAGGAAGAGAGTAACAAACCCAAGAAAAACCCAACCTCCCGTATGTCACACGCATAGCTCTGCTGCTGCCACCCGACCTCTCGGAGGTCAACCGACAGAGCCGGCTGCTCGGCAGGATGGTACCTCCGGGTTTCTGCTCCAGTGGCTCGCAGACACGTCCACAAAACATCTCCCGATCCAGTGTTACATGCACAGTCACGTCACGAGTAGCAGCCACGGCGCCGCTCCGCGCAGAGGCATTTCTGTTCTCAAAAGCTGGGGCAGCTGCCTGCCTTTGGCTCGTAACGCTGCCGCCGGCCACTCAGTGCCGGGGCACAGTTGGCTAGGAGACCTGAGCCTGTTCGGCTGGTTAAACCATCCCTAATCACTCCTAATTACACGGCAGGATTCCTCCCACTCTCACCTGGGACGCGAGTTGCCTTTTACTTCTTTGGATGAACTTACACTTCAGGGTCATTTACAGCAAAAC
>NW_010235949.1:0-11553 GCF_000690775.1 Eurypyga helias
AGTCCTTCTCCTCAGGGCTGCAAAAGATTGACACTTTCAGCTAATGTCAGTCTTACTGGGAGGTTTAAGAATCACCAGGCCTGAGAAACACCAAGTAAATTATTTTCACGACAGCAGTACCTACAGAATTAGGTCAGCGGTTAAGTACATTTGCTGATACTTCATTCTGTCTTCCTTTTGAAAGAAAAACCTAGCATCATCTTCACTAAATCACATGCCTTTAGGAGCATGTAAAATCCCACAGGTGTGAAAAAGATGAATCAAATCCTTTTCCAAACGTCCTTCCTTCTTCTTTTTACTATTCAGAAAATTAATGCTCAGAGAATAGCATTCATCCACCTAAATTGTTCTAGCTGCGTTTCACACTCACTAGTTTGTATCAAAATCATATAAAAAAAAAATGCAGGTCAATAAACACAGCTCATGCCAATAAACCTGTACAGGATTATGAGTGAAATTTTAATAAATATTAATACACTTGGAACCCAAAAATAAAAAGCCTGAAAACAGTTTACTCCGGATTAAGTATCGCAGCATAAGGATACCAACAAGCAGTACGGATTATTATAAAAGTATGTGTATATTTATTCCCCGAACTGCTTTGCATTCTTTGTAGGTAAATCAGTTCCTCAGCATCTGGATATGGAAATGCTGACATTCAGCAGGTCACTCTCTGAACTGCTGCATGCACAGACTTGCCAAAATCACTATTAAGACCTGAAATCCCATGAAAATCTGCAGAGCACACAGCATCAGGTTATGGATGTTTTATCTTCTTTTCAAATCTTACTGTAGATACAAGGGAGTAAGCGTAACGTGCCAAGTCAAACCGCAAGTACAGAGCTGTCACACTGCCCTATCCAAACAAGGAGATTGCAGGAAGCTTCCACAGGGCTTACCCAAATTTATTCTGATGCCAGTCCCTGCCGAGAGCATTTCATTCTCTTGGACACAAGGCACGAGTTTCAAAATGCCCATCCTACAGATGGTTAATACTACACATTTTATACATTGCAAATATGCTTCTTTAAAGGCACTAGTCATTCCAAGGATCTCTGTTCCTTTCCTGCTCACCTCTTCTCTCCCAAGAGCTTATGTAGGGACATAACATAGAAGGTCTAAGACATGACCCTCCAACTCCTACCCACTCAGCGGAGCCATGATCCTGAACCCCCTTACCCACATGCAACTGACATCGTAAGAGGAGCTTGATGGAGGCAGGATATAACTGTCCACACCGGAATTTGGCCAGGATTGGCTCTGGGCCAATCAAAACACGCAACCCTTCCTAAAGCTTTTATTTTCTGGAGGCTGAACTGAAAGTAGTACATAAACCCTACTACTAGAGTGGGAGTGAAGGGAGAGTTCCTCTTCATCTCAAGTGGAAACGCCACGTTTTGCATAGGAGCTGCACCAGCACCCCTTTGGAACGAAAACATCCGATAATCACGGGAACATTCAGCAACACTTTTTATCAAGAACAGATTTTGGGAAAGGTAGTGTATATCCTTGCGTTTTTATCATTTTAGACCACCAAAGCAACCAAGTTGTTAACTATTTCAAGGAACACTTGACACAAGCAGCACTCCATTAGCATGTTTTCATCTTGAGAGTACATTTTCACTGACATAGCACACAGCACTCATTTATGAGCTTGAATTTATTATTTAGAGTTACATTCATTATGAACTCAAATGTATATGAATCAAGGTCAAGGGAGGGGATTCTCCCCCTCTGCTCTCGTGAGATCACACCTGGAGTGCTGCATCCAGCTCTGGGGCCTCCAACATCAGAAGGATATAGACCGGTTGGAGCGAGTCCAGAGGAGGCCACGAAGATGCTCAGAGCGCTGGAGCACCTCTGCTATGGGGACAGGCTGAGAGAGTTGGGCGTGTTCAGCCTGGAGAAGAGAAGGCTCCAAGGAGACCTTACTGCAGCCTTCCAGTACCTGAAGGGGCTACAAGGAAGCTGGGGGGGACTTTTTACAAGGGCCTGTAGTGACAGGACAAGGGGGAACGGGTTTGAATTGAAAGAGGATGGATATAGATTGGATATTGGGAAAAAATTCTTCACAGAGAGGGTGGTGAGGCACTGGAACAGGTTGCCCAGAGAAGCTGTGGATGCCCCATCCCTGGAAGTGTTCAAGGCCAGGCTGGATAAGGTTTTGAGCAACCTGGTCTAGTGGAAGGTGTCCCTGCCCATGGCAGGGGGGTTGGAACTGGATGGTCTTTAAGGTCCCTTCCAACCCAAACCGTTCTGTGATTTCAATATGCTTATTTTAAAACTCATTCAAAACACTCTGTATATATATACAAAACTGAAATTAAAAGTAACTTGAAGCTCAGTCCTAACAACAAAACTTTAACCAGAAAGGTTCCTTCAACCTGTCCAAGCTTTTTTTTTTTTTTTAATTTTACACACAGGAAGAAAGGTGTCTCCGTTGCTGCAGTTCAGATATAGATTAAAACACATACTCTCAGTTTAAAAAAAAAAAATTTAAGAACACTGGAATTTGATGATGGAGCATGAAGTTGTTTATAATGCAAGACTCCTCAAGCCTGCTTAAAATCATTTGACCGAGTTTGTTATTTATACAGATAATCCTTATCCTACCTTTTGTCAGATTTCAGTCTTTTAACAATGCTCCACAGACTGAGAAGTCAATTTTTTCAGGAAAAAAACCCCAAGCTCCACTGGCTTGGATTGAAGCAATTTTCTTTGCTTAAGTCAAAATTCAGTTTGAGTATTACTTAGACAATACAAATGTGTATTACAGAAAAGACTATTTTTTTCATGGCATGTTCTTAGACAGGATTTACCTTACACGCTGATATCAATTCTTTCTTGCAACTTATTCTTCAATAAATGTGCTAACTTACGAAGCCCAACAATACAATTCCATTTCTCATGTTAAAACATCATCATCAAAAATTTCGATCCAAGTAACACAGTTTGTGAAAACCCCTCCCCATCACCCATAAAGGAGGTCACCAATCTCACCTAAGGCACTAAAAGTAACTTGAAAAAGCTGAAAAAGTGACAATCTTTGAGCTGACAGCAGAAAGGCGGTAACATCTCCTGTGGAGAACAGGCAATCCAAATATCTCCCCAAATTCAGGGACTCTTTTAGCACCTAAGGATATACACTGGAAACAACTCCTAGGTAAATCCTACGGTCAAACTACAATAGGGAAAATGGGCAGAAAGGAACAATCTCTTTACAAATGTATAAAAAAAATAACTGCTGTCAGAAGTCTCTTTTGATACTTCCAATGACACGCTCAAGCCAAGGCTACCCAAAATAGGGACCTTTTCAGTTAAATCCTTCTTTCCGTTCTCACTCGATGGCCATGTTTACAGACTTCATTCTGTCCAAGTACCCTGCATTGCTGGGGGCCAATCCTGGAAAACGAAGCTATTTTAACTTGCCATCACCACTGAGGTCTAGAGGACTGCCTACAGACGGCACCGCAGCACGCTGCCGCTACAACAGCTGCCTTATTATTTCCACATTTCTTTGCAACTACAAGGAAATGCTTCAGGAGTTTCACTCTCAGAAGCTATGCCAGGATAACTTTACGATCTGTTCCATTTGTAGGCGTTTTCACAGCTGAAAGCATACCAAGCGCAACCGACAGTAAAAACCTTGTGACGATTACTGTTATCTTTACATATTGAGGCAAAAACATTTCTCTACTTATTTTGGAAGGCGCACAGCCTTTTCTGCTCAGTGAGTGCACTCGTACTCACTGACGGGACACAACACCCCCCCGGCCACCAGCGTAGTCCTGATGCGCCCAGTCGTACACTGTGGTTGAACTGGACGTAAATAAACTCTTCATCTTGCATCATAATCAAACACCTCACCTTCCCTCTGCATGGGGCCAAGACATTCGGGTGGTTGACCCACAGGCCTCAGTTTAACTCACAGTACAGCTGTAGGATCAAATCGGTTGTAGATTACAACAGACTGAACACAGGGGATACCTAAAGTTGACTGGAAAGGTTAAAGGAAAACATCTAATGTTTACATTTTTACATTTCAGTGACAGCTCAAATCATTATGGTACAAGGCTTGTGAGGGAATTCAGAATCTTTTGGCTTTGAAGTCTCTGTGTAAACACAAATTTCTGCTGTTTGCGATCTAGTACACAGGATTTTACCCCAAATAATGAGGTAGCCTGGAAAACCAAAAAGCCACAGGCAGAGATGGCTCAGACGCAGCCACTCCAGCCACTGGGAGAGGCAGTAATCAAAGCTCTTGTCCCAGCCATCATCAGTATTTGACTACATTTTGGCCACGCTCTTTCAGCCAGAAGCAGCAAGTAGCACTGCCATCCTTCAGGTTTCCTCCCACACACCCTTACAATATCCTTGTCCAAAGGTCAAGAGATGCCCCCTTCTTCACGCTGTGACAGCCCTGAGGCTCTTCCTCAGCAGCTCAGCACCTGAAAGCGCCTGCCCAGCCGCAGACCCTTCCCCCTCTGCAGGCTCACACACCCAGTTGAGGGTTTTTGGTCAAGTCTAGAAAACCCTTCCTTTGGAGATGCACAGACAAAGGGTTAGACAAAGGCTTTTAAAGCAAACGCTGCTCAGCTTCGGTCTAAAATATACGTGATTAATTGATTCAGCTTTGCCCTAACTTTTGGGACAGACCCTTTGAAATGCAGGAGAGATAACCACCTTCAGCAATTAGTGAAAGACAGAAGAGCAGTATTTAAAAATAAGCAGAGGTGGCTGAAAAACTGAGCTGAAATTTGAATTTTCCGCAGCTGTGGTAAGCTGTGGATAAGTTGCATGATTGCCATTAGCTCCAGCTACCCAGGGGATCTGAAGGCTACCCTGCCAAAAACAGGGAAGGCAGGCAGCCTGGGGTGAGGGCAGCGACATGGGCAGGCTCCCAGAGCAGGTCCCAGTATCTCCATGCACAGGGCATTCCCAGGGCATGCCCCCCGAAAACATTCCCGGGCCCCACCGATGACCGATGTGTAGCAGAGCTGACCAAAAAAATGCAGCAGCAAAGTTATTAGCTGAAGGTTTCTGGATTTCACTGCTGAAAGCCTGGCACATGGATCAAAGCAGGATGGCCTCTCCCAGACAAGACTCAGCTCACAGCAAGGTTTTTCTACAAGACAAAACTCAAGTTAATCCCTCTGGATCTATCTGTTTTCAGTGTGCCTTGGTTCCAGTAAAGCAAAATAAGAATAAACCCTTTCTTATACACTGATGTCTAACAAATTATATCATTCACCTTTTATCACCATATTTCTTTAACTCTGGCCAGCTCAATACAGATGAGTGCTTAAACTTTCAATCCAGCAACACCTTTATGCTTGTTTCCATTAGCCTTTCCTCCCTAATCTTTAATTGCTTAGAACAACATTAAGACCCAAATAGCATGATCTACAAAAATAAATAATACGCCACTTAAGAACCACAGGTCTCTCACAAAATCTTCTACAGCACTACACAAAAAGATTATTATCCAGCATTAACTTTTAGCGACATGGGTTTAAAGATTCAGCAAATTATTTCACAAAACTACTTTTTATTTAAATCCAAAACCACTTATAAAAAATCAAATCCTGTACATTAAAAAAGTAGATCAAAAGTCATGCCAAGTGCTTTAAATTAAGTCTTTTCCAAAGTCCCAGAGGGAGCATTCAGTGAAGCCTGTTTTCCAAGTCTTGGTAGCCGAGTGAAGATTTGTGCAATTTAAAATTAATTGACATGTTATTAGGAGCATCGCACTCAGCTGAAATGGGCATAATTCACTGACAGAGAAGCAAGTCTGGAATGAAACCCTGTAAAATGATTTTCTAACCACCAGGTCGGTGGCAATTTGTGTGGAACAGCTGAGGCTGGTTCACTCTGGAAAGACAAAAGTCACTAATGGCATGGCAGATTTCTCATCTATCACAGGCACCGCGTGATCCATCACACATCCCTGCCGCAGCGCATTCTGCTCAACTTCTCCCTCCGTCCTTAAAGATAAGGATAGCATAATTTGCACTTGCAAGAGACTGTCAAGAAGTGTTTCGGACTTGCAAGGCTTCAATCAAGTACTGGAAGTGTCCCCCTAACAGCCTTTTCTCCACATAGGGTGTCTGCTGCACCGCACCAGCCAACTGCACAGGCTCGCACAAGCCAGCGGCCAAGATTTGCAGCAGGTATGCAAATCCCCATTTAATTTCCAAGTCCCCGGCACAACTTTCAACAAACACTTATGGCTCAAAAAAATCACAAATTAATAATGAATAACAACACTTTGGGCAAAGACTGCGGATTTATTTGACTGCGAAGGGACCACTCTCCATTCTACCCATCCATGGCTGGTATTGCATGCTGATTTCAGATCCCCAAAGGCACTCACTGCAGGAGACACTTCCTTCTTGCCTTGAAGACAGTACTATACATCCAACAAAGTCTCAGAGATTTTCTTCTAGTAGCGGAAACCCCACACACACTGACTTTAAGAAAGATTTTCACTCTTTTCTACACAAAACACTACAACTGTTTAAAAAATAATCCCTATGTCCATGCTCCCTCCTCCTACACATTCACAAGTAACATCTCACCATTTCTCCACTGAGCAAATGAAAGCTTCTATCCCAGTCTTTCATTTCCACAGGCCCATTTTTGTAAGGATATGGGCATAGCTATTTGTGATCCAGATCTCATTTCCCACAAGGTGCATGAGCTAGCGTTTATCATTAAGCCTGCAACAAATACTCCTGCAGTCAAACAGGACAATTCACAAACCAACCATCACCCATGTTTGGATAATATCCGAAAAAAGGGCCATAAATCTGCACTCGTCTTAGGAATACAGCTCCGCGCTTCTCTTCACAAAGCCTGTTGTGCCACACTCAGTATCCACAATCTGCTCTAGTAACGGCTATATTCACAAATTATTTTGCATTAGTCCATCATTCAAGGAAAAGGAGCACAGCAGAGATGCTCTGGGAAAGAGGGAAAGAGCAGCCACGTACCAGTTCCACCCGTGGCTGCTGCCAGAACGCCTTCCCCAGCTCTCAGCACTGTGGTGCATGCAGGAGAAGCTCACAACCTACTTGAAAAGCTAAATTATTCAGAGTTTGTTAATTTCTCTGGTCTTCATGCAACAATTAACAACACGCTTCTTTTAATACACCTCCATTATTAGGAAAAAACATCACAGCCGGCAAGGTATTTAAAAATATCAATCAGCTGCAAGGCTTTTATGACTCTCTCACAGTACTTTCTGGAGTTAATCTAGAAAAACAAAAAGACATCTGTACACACTACTACATATTAGAATAAAAAGGATTTGTAAAAGCTTGTCACATGCAGCTTTTCTGAATATCTGCTCATTTTTAGCATTACTTTGTTCCAGTATTGAAAATTAAGCCTATGCACCAGGACAGTGAATGAACTATTTAGCAAACATTTTTCCTTTCAGTTGCTTTATTTTCTTTCTTGTTCTTTTAAGTGTTACATTTGGGCAGAAGTCTTTAGGCAAATTATTGCTTAAAGTAAATGAAAGCTGGATACCAAAAACTGAGCTTGTGTTGCATGCCAATTCATGTCTTAAAGGCAGCAGCCTCTTTTTTTTTTTCTCCTAACCCTCTGCCTTGTAACTTTGCACAATTTCTGCATTAAACGCAACAGGAATACTGCGGAGCAAATAGTTTATCGTGCAATTAAAACCTACAGCACATTCACAAAAGGGGGCCAAAGTGCAGCAGCTATAAAAAGAGCAAAAACCACAGCAGACTTTTTTATAAAGTTATATTTCAGTAAGCACCTACTCCATGCATGACTGAGCTAGAAATTCTTCTATAGGAAGAATTCAAAAGATTCAAAAGAATTCTCACTCCCAGATTCACATTAAACAGCCCCATGCGAATTCACTAGGAAAGCTCATGGGTTGAAAATACCCAGGTTTCTTAACTTCTTTGTTAGTTCGGAGCCTAACTGAGCATAAGCAAAAGCATTAGTACTTCACAAACATATACATGACTGAGCTAGAAATTCTTCTATAGGAAGAATTCAAAAGATTCAAAAGAATTCTCACTCCCAGATTCACATTAAACAGCCCCATGCGAATTCACTAGGAAAGCTCATGGGTTGAAAATACCCAGGTTTCTTAACTTCTTTGTTAGTTCGGAGCCTAACTGAGCATAAGCAAAAGCATTAGTACTTCACAAACATATACTCTTTCAAACTCCTGAGAGTGCAGGAACCGCTTAAGCTTTTAATTCCCTCAGTGCTTTTGCACAGGAATCTGTTGGCTTAGTAGACTTACAACCACCACTTCGTTATGCAAGGTAACAAGGCAAGTCCCATGCCTGACACTTCCCTTCACTCCGGTCCTACCTAACAAATATTGCCCTGCCTACCCAGCTGCAGCCCGGCAAAAGCATTGCCACAGAAAGTGCCAAAACCATGGTGTGCCTCAAGTTTTATTTTATAGTGGGAAGTTAGCTTTCAGATGTTCTTATTATTGACAGCTTACAGAAAGCAAGTTTAAACGTAACATAAAAATATTTAAATAAAACAGAAAAAAAAATATTGCTACATTTCTTCACTTGAAATCTTTAAACTGTGGCTTAGTTTTATTTTGCCGTTGAAACTAGGTCTTGCATCAAAAAGGAGTGCTTCTTTCCACATGTGTGAATACTTCAAATAAATTTAGACTGCATTTCATCACTGGTTTTGGGGATAAGCTGAGGGGAAGAAGAGTTGAGGTAAGATACTGCTGGGGTTTTTTTGCCTTGCCTTAGAAGATGCTGGAGCTTGCATAGGGGCGGGGGAGAAATGCCAGTTTTACACCTGTGCTCCTCTATGACCCATCCACCGAGTAACCGAAAAAGTACCTCCATCAGCAACCTGCTTCTCACCACAGCTGCAGGATGACTAGTGCAAAAGGGAGCTTTGTCTTTCTTCAACTTCCTGGCCACACTAACTTTCTAAGAACATCACTCTATAATACACAAACAAAGCATTTTCAGCCTCTAGAACCAACTGTTTTGAGCAGAAAGCTCAAAATTAAATCACAAGCACTTTTTCTTCTAAAAAAAAAAAAAAAGTATATACATTGTTCTATAACAATTTCTACCTGAAAGACTCTCAGATTTTGTAGAAGATGCTACGTCAAGGCAAAACGATTTTCAGAATAATCTATGCCACTACGTTAGTTCTGAATTAAAAAAACTTGCTTGCTTTAACGAGTAACAAGAAAATTAAACAGAATACTCTGCATTATACAATAAAAGATGGCAAATATCCTAATTCCCTGAAAGGTTTCTGGTCAGTACAAATGTTTAAAATACTGGTTGGGATTGATGTCACAAATAATTCCAAATCTCTACAATGTACATACCTTACTAACACAGAGAGGGGTAATTACTACTGACAGATGAAATACAGCTTTGAAGAACTGCATACCCGTGGATGCAGACGTTCCTGAGGGATGCACAAAACCTGGATGATTTTAGTTCTGCCAATGAAGGCAACTGTGCTTTTTCTCCCATGTAAGTGAGAAATTTATGCATCTATTGTTTATTTGTATCTTCCTAAGCAAAGAGCCATGGAAAAACAGTGATAACTGCTAAGAGTCCATTAAACAACAAAAGCATGTAAAATACCACAAAAAAATGAGCAGTTTGGAACAACATTTTTTAAAATTGGGGGTGTTTTTTTTAGAAAAAATAACTGTGAAACAGCCATGTCCTATTGTTTTGCCTGTCCATTTCATTCATGCAAATTCAGAAAAAAAGTTGTTCACAATGAACAAGTCATGTAAAATGATCCAATTAAACTACAGCTTATAATGGGATATATTTGTATTCTGTACCTTTGTTTTTAATGTCACAATATTTGGGCACCATACCCCAAGCTCTCATTGTTTTTAAATCCCTCAGAATTGCTTTCATAATAATAATTCTCACAACACTGAAAACCTTTGGCTCCGCATTTCAGTGTCAAAAGGAATTAATTCTATCTGAAAGAATACAAAACCTTTTGTCCTTCTAAATAATAAATTTTAACAACGTACATAATTATACTTATTGCACATCAAGAGTACAGATTTAATACGTATTGCGTAACAATACCACATTTCTTTTTTTTCCAACTTGCTAAAAAGGCTGGAGGCATTTCCATAGAATATTAACCTTAAAAATCTTAACACTCCTCACAGGAAATTGATTTTCTACAAAAACTTTGGAAAGGATTCGACTTGGATTCCTGCATAGGACATTTACAGTCCACTTAGGTCTAAACCTACAACACAACCCACAGATGAGAGCACAGCATATAAAACACCAACACGCTGAACAACCTGGTATCAAACGAAACTTTGAGAATACAACTCCCAGAGGAGTAGAACGAAAAGTAACAAAAAAAATTTAAGAGTTTAACTTTTTTCAAAGTCTTCTCATCAAGCATTCTGTAATAAAATTGTTTTCACGGTAACTGCTGATCTTCTGTAAGCCTTGACAGACATGCAAAATGGCAGCCATCCAACTTCTCTTACCCCTATAAGCTTCGTGTATGGCTCGTTTTTCAAGGAACAAATAAGAAACATTTCCCACTCAACAGTGTTTGTTAGTCATCCTTATTGAATGAGTAATGAACATTTCCTACTCAACAGAATTACTGTGAATTCATTACCTTAGAGAGCTTTTTGGGTTTGTCGTCACCATTTTTAAAACAGACTGGTGCCAGTATTTCTAATGAGGGCTTTTTGAAAACTGGCCTCTGATAACAGGTTTTCTTTTCTGGTCCACAACCAAGGTTGGTTTCAGAGCCAAAGAGAGTACGTGACCACAAGAGGAAGCCATTAGTACTAGGAACCATGTTTTTAAAAGTAGAATTTAAAGGAAAAGAAAAAAAACCCCACTGACAAAACCACCATACAATACGATCCACCATTTCAATGCATCTGTAGGAACTGCAACTTCAAGCCTGCCTTGGTGTAAACCAACACGTTTTTATGGACATCAAAATCTTCACGAATATTTTACGGATTAGCCTGTTGGGGCAAGGGGATGGTCTCAGGGCAGGCAATGACCCCAGACACAATTCACAGATGGATGGCAAAGATCCCACAGTGGGTTGGTGCATTTTGGCTGCCTTGGGGGTCAGTGGTGCCATCCAGGCACACAGCAGATCTGTGATGGGGTGGCATAGCCCCATCCATAGGGAGGACCTCCCCTGGCAACACCTTTCCCCAGGGGCCCTTGAACACATACCAGCATGCCTCAGGTCCCCCGCTCAGAGCCCAAAGGAAAGCCACAGTGAAATTCCCCCTTCTCTGAAGAATCACACCCATATGGCTTTTATATGTCCAGTGCGACTGTCTGTCCTGTTTTCTATCTTATTAGCAAAAGCTACCTCTAGATTCTCGAAGAAAAATTTTCTGTACTTTCATTTGCTCAAGACTCACTTCAGAAACGTCCAAACGTGTAAGTGATATTTTGCAACATTAAACTAAAGGGAGGTATGATAGCAGTTGGCTTGAAAAGGGAATGGAAGAATCTGTTCTTCATATCCTCTGTAGACAGGCCA
>NW_010235950.1:0-23439 GCF_000690775.1 Eurypyga helias
GCCGGAGTTAAACCACGACACTGTTGTTCTTTGTGTAAGCAACAGACAGATGCTAAATCTTTTTGAGTTTAATCTAGTTATTTCTGTGGTTAATGTTTATGCTAGCTGTTCGCTAGCAGTATGTCTTATTTTGGCCTCTATCCACCTGAATATTGGCTAGTTTTTTTTAAAACATGATGTAGCAATACTGAAATCTACTTGTAGTTGGCACTATAGCACTGCATATTAATTTCTCTAGTGCTGAATAATTTTTTTCCCCCTTCATTTCCTTATGTTCTTCTCATTTTTGTATTGTTACATTACAGTGATTAACTTTTTCTATTTCTTTTCTTTTTGATGAAAACAAGCCTTTGGCTTGTGTGTATGTAGGACAACACTGCCTTCACTGGGAAAAAATAAAAGTATTAAAAAACTTGTCGAGCTTCACTGTCTTGATGGCATAGTCTGTTTTCAGACTGATAAACCGAAATAAAATGTGATCTTTGTATTTTACACAGGGACAGGAGGTCAGAATTTAATTTCATGTCTAAGTTGTATTAAATAGTATTGTATAATGGTACAAAATTGTATAGAAATTTTATGTCCTTCAAATCTATACTTACCTTGTCAATGTTAGAGATTTTTGCTTCGAAGTCACTCAATTTGTTCTGAAAGTCTGACCTACCAGTATTCGAAGAACTAATAGTGTCATGCAAGTGCATTCAAGTTGTTCTTATCTGTATTTTAAGATAGGTACATTGAGGCAATTCTTAATCTTTGAAAGAACAGGATTCAAACTCAGAGTAAAATGATAGAATCATATTGTGTTGCCATCTGATTGGGGATTGCCAAATGCTACAAACAGTTTTATAATATTTTAGAAGTTATTTGGATGATTCCTTGTGAATCATACAGTTCATATTTACTATAATATTTAAGCACACTTTTGAAGGCCATGAAGAATAGAAAAACTGGAACTCAATTATATAGTATATACACTATAAAATACATAAACCATTTATCATATTTTTATTTTAAAATGTTGGTGAATTAAGTGTTATTTACATTGTAATTTTTATATTTGGTCTTGAAATACTGTATTTTGTGATAATCAGAATAATGTGCATTTTTTTTAACTCTTTGGGAATGATCAATCTTTCTAGTGTGATAATTGGAGGGAAATCTTCAATTGCTTTTAATAGTTTCTGAATGTAAGCATTTTATATCAAATTTTTTGTTATGTTGAGGGATCTATGTTTGCATGGACAATTTTATAATATTTGATTTTATCTCAAGAATTGTGAATAGCAGGTTCTTTACTGCATTTGTAAAATCGGGAGTTTAATAGTTGGCCTTTACAGCTGACTTTACTGCCAGATGCATGTCTTTTAAAAGCAGCAAATTTGCTCAGTCTAAGACTTAGTAGCATCTTTGCTATGAAATATAGCGCTTTAGTGTCAGAACAAGAGAATTACTCAGATCTTGAGTATTGATACACATATTCCTGATTAGTCATATTTCCTGAAAAATACTTACTTGAAATTATTTTAAAATATTTTGGTATTTAAGCCAGATATATTTTTTCCAGAAAGTTAAAAATATTAAAAAAAATTTATTTCTGTAATAATTATTTATATATCTTATGCTTGAAATCTGTTCATATCTTATTTTCCTCCTTGGTTTACTATCTCTGGTATTTCAATTTTTTCCCCCCTTTCCATTTGAATGTATTTATCAGGTACTGATGTGGTTACTAAATTTTACTGGATCGCATGGGTATAGCTGGCATGACAATCAGGTGTCCTGTTTAGGAAGCAGAACGCTTGTGCCATATCTGCGGTTTCACAGTAGTTTACACGTGTGATTATTAAGTACACGATTCTACAGACAAATGCAGGCTCTGGCACTGTTCTGGAGCTTTTGGTGTAGTCTTATTTCACAAGGACTGGTAGTGTTTTATGTGTCTGCCATGAGAAGTTTGTCTCGGCAGGTAACAGCCATAAAAATGAGAGCAGTGAGGCCTGCTGTTCTGCCCCCATGAATGGCGGTGGGCCTATGGCAGCCTCAGCTGTGGCAGAACTCCCCTCCGCCCTGCCTGGGTCCTGTGCAAAACTTTGATCACTAATGTCCTTGAAATGTGTGCAGTGTTTTGCTACCTTCTCAGGTTATACCTGTGCACAAGCCTGAAATGAGGCCTGCTTGCCTTGTGCTTCGCTTCCAAACATACTTGGGCACTCACAGGGCCTCTCTGGTCTCTGTCAGCTAAGAAAAGTCACTAGAGTTTTCCAGGTGCCAGGCATGGCTCAGTGCCACCACGCCGTTTTGCAAATGTAGGGCTTAGAGCAATCTTAACAAACAGTATGTTACATACATGTAAACAGTTAATGGTTCTATTTCCTCGTTTTGGTTTTTTTAGAAGTAACTGCCTTGTGAGCACCCCAGAAATGGCAGGTACAGTGGGTTCCTGATACCTTCAAGCAATGCTTTCTCTTCAACCTATTATATCCTGAATTCGATGGCTTCTGACAATAAAATCTTTTGGAAACCCGTTCCCAATGGGTAGAAATACATGCTGGTTTAAAAAGTGTCAGTCTATCAGCTGTGCCAAGAAATTCTCTGACAAACAACTAATTACATCCACAGATAGAGTCTGACAAAAAAATTGCTTCAAGCCACAAGTCAGAGGCTTAACCATTGTTTGTGCCAAGTTACTTTGCAGCTTGCGATTTCGGATGGTTGGCGGGAATGTGGCTGTGAAGCAGTGTTCTTTGTTGGAGACACAGGCCCCTGCTTTAGCCAGCTTATAGAGCCATACGTAAAATGGCCTCTTTGCTTTCACTTAACAGGGTGGTGTTCACCCTTCCGCTCTGCCGAGCACCATTCCATGACTTCACAGCCCAGGAATTAAACCCAACACACAAAGCAGCTTTACCAGTAATTGTCTGCAGATTAAATTAAATGCCTGTTCTCATACCGTGTATCTATCTGAATTGTATCAGACCCACTTCTCAGTTTACACACTTGTTCCTGTCAGTAAGAGGCAGCTACTGAAAATCGTTGCAGCCCTTGGGATCCTGTCTGTCAGGGATTCAATTAAAGTACTGGGGATTTTGTGTGTTCAACATGATGTTAATTCTATTGTGTTTCATAATGGAAAAAAATGGCTTACCCCGCTAGTACAACACCGATGTATTTTATTGATGTGGCTACTGTCAGTAGCTCTGTTTCAGGCTGCAACTCTCACACTGCTTGACAGTTTGAAATCTTGGGTTTATTTATTTTTGTTCAAATTTTTGAGAAATTAGTAAAATTCAGATATTTTTACAAATTAGATAAATTGATGTAAAATAACCTTGACTAGTTTAATTAAGTTGTGCCTTCTTCCTTTCACTTTTGTGCATTACGTTTTCAAATGTGGAGAGTTTAAAACCATTAATTTCAGAAAGAAAATATTTAAACATAAAGTTAAAGACCCAGTTAATTTCTGCTGAAGTGGATTTATATATGTCCTCCTTCTATTTTTATTTTCTCATGATATTGTTTATTGTATAACTGAATTGTGCAAGAGTTCTAGAAATTCTTGAGTCAGAATATGCTGCAGCCTGTTTTTTGCTTAAAAAATTTATCTCACTGACGACTGTCCAGCTGGTGTAGCCGATGAGTAAGACTTTGGGCCTTACCATATTTTTTAAGATTTCACAACCTCTAATTTCTTATTAACAGTATGCTTCATTGCCAAACTTATCCCACCAATCTTTCAATGACCTTGAAGGCCAGCACATCATCACATTATTCAGTATAATCTTTGCATAGTTTCTGTAACGATGTTATATGTGAAAGTCATCTCAAAACTTGAGTTTGGGGCTATATTCCATAAATGCAAAGAGAATATAGACTTACCTTCACATTTCTTAATGCAGGTGAGTCTGATGAAAAGTTGACACTAATTCATTCAACCTGTCAGATTTTACAAATGCCCCTGAACTGCTATGGTTTTATTTATAAAAAATGCCAAAGATCAATGTTTTACAAGAACAGTGTAGTCTTTAATGACCAGACAGCCTTTAGAGTGTGTTGGTTTTAATATTAAGGTTTTAATTCCACCATGTTTTAACATGTTCCTGCGCAACAGTTAATTGATTGGACAACACTGAGTCATTTTAAGATTGGGTCAAGAATTAAGAAGAATAATTAAGGTACATTTTTTAACGGGACACTGCTCTCTAGTCGGAAAAAGGAGTTAGAGTAGACTTTTGAAAATTAAATGCAGGGTTTATTTCTACTAATTTTTAAAGATTTTACAAAAGGAGTAAGCTTTTTTAGTTACGTAAAATATGGAATGCTACTTGCGGAAGGATTTTTTTTTTTAATTAAAATTGTTTTCCTTTTAAAATTGGTTGAAAAGATTTCACGCATATCGTGCCAGGGGATCTCACGTACTAGCATTAGAAAGAAGACTTACAGTAAATTAATAGTTTTATTTACTGCTGCATTTTAACTGATACTTCTGGAAATGACTGGTGAGTGAACCAAAGATCCTCTCTCAGGACTATTGCACTTAAATATTTTGGCAGAAGGACTTTGTTTCATTCCAAAATCATGAAAGTTTTTACAAAATGGTTCTAAAGTGAGAGAATAGTGATGTATCCTTTCCTGAACAAAGTGCCAAGATCTATCAGATGAGTATCAACACACTTGAAAGTCATGGCTTTGTCAGAATTTGGAGAGGAAGATTTCATTGCAGCACTGGAAGTCTCCATCAGCATAACAATTAATGTATTTTTGTCAGCAACAGAGGAAGGACTTCAAGAAAGAAAAGGAAACTATGAAGACTATATTTTTCCCAGGATGGTGACATCGAAGTACTTTCTTAGGAAACACCTGAGGATGCGTCTTGTGTCTGCAGAACCATCTGCACAGAATCCTTCCAGCACGTCATTTGTATTCTCAGCCTGGCTTTGCCAAAGGTATCTAGTTGGGAAACTGAAAGTGCCAGCAAAATGAGAACTTGGTCTAAAATGTTGTTACCTTAAATGCCATGCTATCAGGGCATTATGCACATGATCACACATGTTATTCCATGCTAGACTTCACTTCATTGCCTTTTACCTTTTTTTTTTCTTTTTTTTTGCTATTGCTAACATGGTAGATTTACTTCTTCCTACTCAAATCTCAGTCTGATTCAGCCTTCGTTCTCCATTCACATGACCAGAACTCTCACCCAGGCCCTTATCATTTCATGTCTTGACAACTCCAGTCATCTTCATTCTAGTCTCAACGAATACTGGCTTGCAACATTTATATCTTTTTAAATATTTTTCTTCTTGTTATTTTGATGTTCCATTGTTCCCTCTCTTGCACTATGGGATTATTTGCTTTAACTTTTTAGACCGCACCTTAGCATCTCTTATACGCTTGAACTGCTGACTGTATGGCATCTGCAATGCCAGCCTTTATTGCCCTTTTAAGTGTTTCCAACAAGTATCTTTAAATTTCCCCTACGCTATTTAATGCATGGTATTAACTAAAAATCCTCAGTGCTATTTCATTGTCCTTTCATTCCTTCCTAATTGGGACCTCTAAATTCTACTGCACTTTGACTATATAATAATAGTACTAACCTATCGTAATACTTTACAAAGCATGTGGGAATTCTTGGGTTCTACCAAATGAAGCTCTGGGACTAAACTCGACCAATACTAAAATCAACATCTGAATGTCTCATCCATATCAGCCCATCTACTTTTCCTGACAGTAAGTTGATAGTAAGAATGTATGTGGGCTTTTTTTGGTGTGCATTAAGAATAACAAGTTTTTCAGATGCGGCTATGGTCTTTTTCCTTTTGCATGACAGTATGGCGTAAGCATCTAATCGCTGTTTAGATACCTCAGGCTAACATTAAATTCCTCAGAGATCCTCAAAACTGCTGCTTAGCAATAACTTAAAAATAACAGACACCTAAATTATCTGAATATTATCTTTTTGTTTGTTTGTTTGTTTTGATAGCAAGTCAGCTAAATGACTGCCAGGCGTGATCAGCTCCTGTGACCATGCTGACATGCAGCTGGGCAGCTAAGTTCCTTACGGGTTCTACCACAGTGTTCACCTGTCTCATTCCCTCCTGGTAGAGTTCTCTCTGCCAGCACAATCGATGGTGTCTTTTGAGGCTGACGTGCTGCATGTTCTCCTTGCTCTGGTTGGGTTTTGCTTTGAGTTTTTTTACTGTGAGGAAAAGGTTGACTTGGCTGTGGTTCCTGGTGCCAGAGAGGATTTTCATTTCAGACACAAGTAATCTAGGCCTGGAGCTGGATATGGACTGTCAAGTTATCTTGTATTTTTTTCTAGTGACTGGCATAGGTAGCTTCTTCACTACTTTTTGTCCTTAATGATCTCTTTGTAAGGTGCTTTGCTTTGCCCAGGCATTTTGTACAGGTCCTGGGTGCCTGTCTCAGCATGCTGATTTCCATTATGCTGCAGGACACTTACAATGAGGCATTGCACTATTGAGTGGAACAACACAGAAGCCCTTTTGTGCATTTTGACACAAATCTCTTTTGAAAATTAGAAAAATATTTGCAAGGATCGAGAGGTGTCTAGTGATGAAGATAGTCAACTAATAGTATTTCCAAAGAAGTAAAAGCAGCTTATATTGGTTTTTACTTTATTTGCTAATTTAATAATTTTCTAGGTCCCTCTCCCAGTTTCTATCGGCCTGTGAAACCCCAAAATTCTGTAAGAGGCAAAATATTTGGGTGATGAGCAAGTGGAAGGGAAACTTATCTACATTTACCTACTTATGTATGACAGCGGCTTTGAACTACTTCATTAGTTCATGTTACAGTTAATACCAACTTAATCCTATTAGTTTTTAGTATGTTACACAGCTTTGGAAGTGATAATATGGGAGACTTCTGGAAGGAAGTAGCTTGTAGCCTTAGATTGCTATGAAAGATGACTTATTATCATCATTCCAGCTGGGAGAAGTAAACCATGGGCGAAGACTCTGAGGGATCATGAAGGAGACTGCATTATTACAGAAAGCAGCAGTATTTTTGTTAGAAGCAAATGTACTGTAAGTTACCAGAAAATAAAAATGTATTGAACTACTGTAAGTAAATTTCCAAAATAGAGCAATGGCAACTTCATCAGTTCTTATATCTCTTTCTAGAATCATAGAATCACAGCATCACAGAATGGTTTGGGTTGGAAGGGACCTTAAAGACCATCCAGTTCCAACCCCCCTGCCATGGGCAGGGACACCTTCCACTAGACCAGGTTGCTCCAAGCCTCATCCAGCCTGGTCTTGAACACTGCCAGGGATGGGGCATCCACCACTTTCTAATCAATGATAGCATGATCAAAGAAACTATTTCTTAGATGCAGTAAATCTTAACTTTCAATTCCGATTTAGTTTTGAAGAGTGAATTATATTAAACTTCATTTCAGTAATTTAGCTGAGATTTCTGTTTAGCCTGGACATGATAATAATAGAAATTAAGTTCAGAATATCATGGTTAATCACCACTATGGCAGAGGGAATAGAAAGCAGAATTTTTGTCAGCACATTTTAATGTGTTTAATTTGTAAATGTATAACATTAATGTGTCAGTGATCGCTGATAACTTATAATTGTGGAAAGTCCTATAGGAAACTCATCTGAAATTTAAATATGCAGATAAGTATTGAACCAAGAATAGTGTAGGATTGTATGAAAAGTAGAAAGTAAGGAAAGCATAGTGATAAAAAATGTTGGGATAAAGGCTGTCTATATACTCTCCCATGACTGTAACCATTAACAAATGCAGGCTGCGAATAGTCTGCCAAGTTTTTCTTGTTTTCTAAGACTATGCAAAATTGCATTAGAATGTGTTTACATGTAGATTTAGCATATTTAAAGAAACATTCCCTCATATTTGGGGTTGAAAACTACATTTGAAGACAATGTGATAAATACAAGAAAGACCTCTTGTGAA
Organism: Eurypyga helias; assembly: GCF_000690775.1. Taxonomy (NCBI): domain Eukaryota; kingdom Metazoa; phylum Chordata; class Aves; order Eurypygiformes; family Eurypygidae; genus Eurypyga; species Eurypyga helias. Next base: position 7,954 of record NW_010235950.1, read on the forward strand.
ATGCACCTTAATTAAGCTTGATCACTGCAAAATAAAAATCCAATTAAGGCATTGAAAAGATAAAGACAGACCATCTGTGAAGGAATTTGCCACAGATCTAATGGTTAGCTAATTTTTCAGATAAAGTGGGTACTGTACTTTGCAGGGGATGAAGTAAAGAAGTTAGAAATCTTTTTAGGTTGTGGTATTAAAGAATTTTTGCTAGGAGTGGAAAAAATGTCTGTAGGTCAGTTAAACAAGGTTATAAACAAAGCCATTCTTTCTAGATGGTGACATTGCATTCCACCATGTTTCTGAAAATGCCTGAAGCAATGTTATGGGAAATGTGTTTCTTACCCCGAGATATATTACCTGATTTCTAAAAGCCAGCAGTGACTGTATGCACTAAACTTCATTTTGTTCCAGAGATTATATTAGTGTGCATGGGATATGAGTTTCATGTGATGGAACAGAGGTAACTTTTGCATTGCTTAACTGAAGATTGTTTTCCAAAAAGTAACTGATTTTTGGTTGTTTTTATACTAACGGAGGAAGATAAAGTCTGTTTTGTTAATTTTTCTACAGGGAAGTTTTCAGGTTCTTGTTAACAAATTCCTTCACAAAAGAAAGAAGATTGTGTATATATATCACTGTGTAGAGAACCAATTAGGAAGCGAGGCTGAGCAGTTATCAGGGTGCTACACACAGCCTGGTCAAGGTTAGGGTAACAGCAGATTGTCATGACCTGTTTTGTTGCTCTGGCTGAACAAATGAGGTTGCTGAGAAAAACTGAGACATGTGCTTAGAGCTTAGCCTAGATTAGATGAAGGTAACAGTATGGTATTGTAGGTGCTTTCTCAACTGCTGAACTTTGCCTGTGAAGATTGATGTTATGTGTATGAGAGTTTGATTTGTAGATTAAAAACTTCCAAAATTGTCCTATTCGTAAAAGCAGATTTTCTCATTACAGTACCTACCAGAGAATTGCTGAATGTAGACCTTATTTATTCAATAGCCAGCTATCTAATAGTCAGCAACCCAAACCACTATTTAAATACTGTGTAAACCCCTAAATAGAGATGAACAGTCTACACAGAAATCTTTGATTCTGAGTATTTTGCATGAGCAGCTGTGTTCAGCATGATCAGGATAGGTAGCTCTGCTGAAATGTTATTTAGGTCTTGCCTGTCTGGAGGTGATCAGGAAAATTAAAGGTATTAGGACTATGGGTGTGACTGAAGAATTTTAAATCCCACCTCTTACTTGCCTTCTATCCCCTTCTCTTCAGTAAGCTTTACCAAAAGATCTTTAGCTGCTTAACTTAAATGAATATGCTGTATTTTTGTAGCAGAGAGCATACTGCATAGTTATATATTCTCTAATTAAGATAAAAGGACTTATAAATAAGAAGTAAAAGGACCCTGTCCTAGGGCATGGGAAGATAAAATATATTCTACAAGGAACCTAAGTATATTAATAAACATTGAAATATGTATTTAATCTCTGTATATAAAATCAATGCACTTCACATCATTCTAGGTTTTAATAATTTTACGCCTACATGTACCAAATTTTTGTACCTTTTTTTGTAGTGGTAATGTTATTTCAAGGCTGGCTTTGAATATGTCCCACTAAGTTGTAATTGGCTTCTTTATCTAAGGGTTTTAGGTATAGTTAAATATGTTTCCTATGACAGTCAAAACTACAGGTGCCACCTGCCGTGGCAGGACTCATAGCTAATCCAGTATTTGCTAGTCAAGTGAAAAAGTTCAGTGTTACTGTAAAGTAAGCTTCTTAAGTACTTTATTACATCCATCTGCTCTTTTTTTTCATTCTTTTCAAAATAGCGGCACACCGAGACCACAGCTACTTTCGATCCTGTCAGCTATTGTTCACGTTTAACAAAGAGGTATGTTGCATGAATAGAACCTGAGGCTTGATTTCATTGGCCTAAGTGTATCTCTTTCTTTTGTATGGTTTATTTTGTTTTGGGTTTCACTTCCCTTCTTGAGACCGTGGGAGTAACTTTAGGACAACTTATTACAGAGCGTCTGTGCTCGAGTTAGTGAAATCATAGAGGCAGTGCAGGAGACACATTCATTCAGATAAAGATTCAGAAGCTCTGAAGCTTCCACCCATCCCCAAGTTATTTTGCTTGCAGCTATTTTTAGGTATGAAGCCTCAGTTCTGACCTTTGTGAATATATAATGATTGGAGACAGTTAAAGGCCAAACACTAACCATATTTGCTACCTTTTGCAATTCTGCTTAAGTAAATTATGTTTGTGAGAGCCCTAAACCAGCAGTTAATCCAGAGGTGGCTGTATACAGAAATTGTGCCATCTTTCATAGCAATTTTGGCTTGCGGTTGGCTGATCTATGAGCCACAGTAGTCAAACTGAATCTGAAAGAGTTGTTGTGGATTAGGTTACTGTCACTAGGGTCAGAGGCTGGACCTGAAGTACACATATGTATGTATCTTTGTTCTTTGTCTTTTACATTTTTTTCTATATAAAAGTCTTCCCTAATACATTCACCTATTTTCTGCTTTTTCCAGTCCTCAGTGATGACAAGAACTATGCAGGCCTTAATATGTGGTGTGATACACACAGGATTTGTTCTATTCTTAACATGCCTTATTTATTTTATATCAACCTATTGGTCTCTATCTACCCAAGCACTTAGGAGATTCCATAATATACGAACAGTGCACACTTTGTTGGCATTTAATTAATGTCAGTACTGGATCTTCTAAAACTGAAAAAAAACTGTATTTTGTGTTGTTCATACATACTTTTGATAGACCCACAAATCCTTTCCTTTCAGAACCATTGTCTTAGACTGGATCTATGTAAAACTAAAACTGAAAAAAACCTGTATTTTGTGTTGTTCATACATACTTTTGATAGACCCACAAATCCTTTCCTTTCAGAACCATTGTCTTAGACACACACAACAAACAAGATGTATTTTTCAGTTTGGACACAAGTTCTTAGTCACTGAAGAGAAAATGGAAGGGATTTGCCGATAACTAGTCCTGTCAAAAGAGAACTCATAGTATAGGAACTACATTTTTGCACTAATAGAAACTGGTATAAGATGTGGTCTGTCTTGTAATAGAAACCTCTCCGACTTTTTGTGTTGGTCTCAAAGACGCCTACCTCAGAATTTGATGTCAGTAAGCCTACTGGCATTTTACAAGCAAAGATGATCCCTACCAATTTCAGATAATGCGCTTAAATCTATATTCCCAAAGAAAGCCTTGTTTTTTAATAGTAGTAATCCTTTAATTGACTGGGTGTGGAAACACCACAGGGCCTCTTCTGGGTTCCCTGGTGAGAGGCTTTCTGGTATAATCTGTTGCAGATGTTTTAAACAAACCCTGTTATAAAGCTCAGTAAGTTTTTAATCTTTTCTTTGAGTATTTGTAAAGCTATTACGTTCAGTACATTTAATGATACAAATGCATTTTAAGGAATGGATATTAAGATGTAGAGTAAGTAAGGGATGAAATAAAAGTTAAACAGAAGCTAGCACAAAGTTTTGTCCATTGGGGGAACAGTGCTTTAGAAATTTATATAAAGAAAATATAAATAATTTTGGAAAGAGGAATAGAAGATAAGAATATAGATTTCTTTGTTTTTATTCACATATATCACCTAAGAAAGTGTAAAGCTGCAGTGCTTTTTGACACTGGTAGCTTGTCCCTTCATGATGCTCCTAACTAGTTTCAGGTGTCCTGCAAACAAGTACAACATATTTGTAATACTAAAATATTTACTAAAAATATTGCTTGCTATGCTGTCTTTTTGAGCACCTTAGAATTAAAGTAGTCTAGGACTAAGCGGCAACATTTTTTGACAGCTAGCAGGTTGAAGCAACAGAGTAATAAAATTATCCTGGCTATCAAGAGCTGGAAATATTATATTAGCTTAGAAAACCTTTTGCAACTTCTGTCAAGTGTGTGATCATATTACAGTGCATAAAAGTGCACTGAATTTTACCTTATTTAGAATAAAGTACACTAAATAGTGTCCTTAGAACTTTTTTGAAATTTAAGATATCTGTGGGTAGTGAAAGTGTTCTTTCTTCATACTCCTGGAGTTATAAAGCTCATTTTACTTGAAAATTGTTATAGCAAGTTTGTAGTAGGACTGGCTAGAGCTAATTTTAAAACTTTAAGGAAGTACTTTAAACACAGAAAAGATCATTGGTAAGATAGGGCAAACATTTCACAAGAAAAGCTACCATCAAACTTTTAATTTTAGTTACTTTTTGTAACTAAATTTCTGTATTTGTAACTAGCTCCTGCATTGTAGAAAAAATAACTAAAAATGTTGATATATCTTTCTGTTGTTATTTTCAAATATTTTAAATAAATAAAATATGGTAATTTCTCTCACTGTAAATCAAGAGAGCGTATATATTCAAAAGTATCAAACTTTTCATGCTCCTTACCTCTTTCTTCCTATTCCTTTCACTCAAGTCTTTTTTTTCCCCTAAGCCTCACAATTCTGCATATTAATTAATTTGTTTGTCTGTACTATTACAAAAACTGTTTTTTCTCTTTAAAGCAAATAATCATAAAGAATGGCTTGAAGTACAACCTACTGTAGATGGTTGGCTGAATCATTAAATCATTAAATACCTAAAATACCTTTTAGCAACTGAAATCTTTAACACAAAGAATAATTTTAAACTTCTTTGAAGTTTTTTTGTTGTGGTATTTGGTGATCTTTTTGTCAAACACTATATATAATTTTGCTCTAACAGTCGTTGTCTGGAATTAGAAATCATGTCAAAGAACTAGGAGGAAAATCCTTATATGAATGTTATTTGCATCTCAGTTCAATTTCAAACAACATTATTTCCTAGCTATCACTGAAGTTGGTGTTAGCAAAGGCTAACAGGTTGCTGTGTTGGAAATAAAGACAAAATACAATTTATTGCACTGTACAAATATTCAGTGCAGTAGTAAACATCTGAATGACATTGAAGTCTGTCTAGAATAGCATTCTGCTAGCAAAATAAATAAAAAATTTAACATGCAGTAATTTGAATCCTGCTTGGTGCTATATTAATGACTTCCTAATTCTCCTTAGAAATATTAAAGATAACGCTAAACAAGTTTTTAAATGTCTAATTACAGTTTTATTAAAACTAGCACTGGAAGTCCCTCGATGACATTCAGTGACAGAACTGACAATGATTAGGAATTTCATGCTATATTCTTTCTTTATACAATTTTGAGAAGTTTGAACTGAATCAGTTCTGAACTGATTGAAAATTTAAGCAGAAGACCAGAAGCAGATTTTTGCCTGCTGCTCAGTGAACATAAAATCTGTGGACTTGCTCATTCAGCTTCCCAATCAGTGGAATGGGAATAATACCATGCTGGAATTTTTTTTAGAGTTGAAGATTTTGAGAATCTTTGAAGATTAAGTACAAAGTATTATTATTCATTGTTTTGGAAAGCTAATCCATGAGTGAAAAAGAGGAGTAAGACATGCCTGAGGGAGAAAATGCTTCTGTCAGGGGCACACATGCTGCAAACTGCTCTTTAGGTATAGAGATGGGGCATTATTCTTGATTGTCCTACAGAGTAAAGTGCAGGTACTTCAGAGTCACAAGTGCAGCAGTTTGGTATTCAGGTCCTGGATTAAATGAAATGCAGGGTACTGATTGTATTTTGGTTTTAATTTTTTAGTGTCTATCACAGAAGAAAAAGCATGGTGGATCTTAAATTTTTCTCTCTTCTGTTTCTGTCCCCCAGACTGCTGTTGGCATTATAGTGATTGATGTGAACTGGATATACAACTCTTAGGATACTGGGCATAGCCCTTCCAAGTTCTCATGCCCCTCAAGTTACGCTCTGGGGGCGGCTATTCAGTTGCACACTGTCAGGGTACTGACAGACCCCAATTGCCTGAACCAGTGACTATCTATCTCTGTGGTTTTCCCTTCAGCCTCCTCTGGCCATCACAGACATCCCGATGCTTGTGTTTGAAATCCTCTCTGCCGCAGCGTAGCTGTGTAACCTTTCACCAGGCTGCTGTGAAACAGCCAACTTGTGAGAGAGCTGTGAGGAGCCTCACCGGGGCCTCCAACCTTGCGTGTCTGCTCACTGCCTCAGGAGCTGCGTTTACACTCAGGGCCTTGGCTTCCTGGCTTGGGCTGGCACCTGCCCCACTGCCCCTGACTTCTCTGGTAGTCTGGGCTCTTGCCTGACCCTGTCACCATCACTGGACCTGCTCTGCTGTTCTTCTTGGAGCACGGGGGAGTCTGTACGTGTCGGTGGGTCACTGCCCTGCCTGCTGTGCTATTGCCCTCCATGCTGGGCTTGCCTTCCCTCACGGAGCAAGGACAACTAGAAATATGAGATCGTCAGGCAGTATTTATTTTGGAGCTGAGAAAATACTAAGAACATTTCTGACTGCTTATATCTTTAAACCACCTTATTTGTTCAGGTAGCATGCTAGTTTGCCTATTGTGCTATACGCTGCTTAGACAGGGTAATAAGACTTGACATACTCTACTTCTTCCTAATCACGGAGGAAGAGACAGTCCTGGTCTTCTGCATTTTTGTAAACAAACTGGCAAATATACAAATGGTTAGATGGGCCTGAATGTTTTTGTAATTTAGGTAGGAACCCATCTGAAATAGGTAGATATAGAAAAGAAAAGCATAAAGTCAAAGGTGTATTCTACGATGTTATATAGAGCAAATTAAATTTGATATAGAGTAGCCATTCCCCTTCTGTGCTGCCTGAGTGCAATGATCTCAGAAGTCTAAGTGAACAGGATCTACTGCTTTGGATGTTTTTCATACCTACTGACTGATTTTGGGGGAAATTCCCTATAAATCAGCATTTTAATTAAATTGTTAAGGTAAATCTTTCTAATATAAGCATCGCTGATTTAATATAGATGTATATCTTGTGCATGTATTTTCAGATTAATCATAAATTTATTTTCTGAAAGTTGGAATTCTACATGTTGAAACACGAACTTTTGTTTGCATGCCAGAAAAGTGAATTTTTGAACTATGGTGCTGTTTGTAGCTATTAGAGAACAAAGTAGCAATGTAGACACATGCATGTTTATGAATGTACATATTGCTTTGAGGAAATGCCTCTATTAATTTCAAATGGTCTGTGAAATATTTCTGTGACTGGTACTGTGGTTCTGCCCTTAAGTACTTAGTTCTTCTAGGCATGTTTTATTATTACACACTGGAACCTGCAATAATTAGCCAGACCAACAGTAAAGGTCATTTTATTTTACTGGATGTTTCATTTTGCTCTGTTTAACCTTCAATGGGGTAATGTGGTAGCACAGACTAGCTTCACGAGACACACCAAATGTACGACAGGGTGTAGTTTAGCTATTACACTGGCATTTGTCAGTCTCTGGAAAAGGAAAAGAGAATGTCCATGCTTCACAGAAAAAGGCTGTATCTTACGTGTCTCTAAACACAGCATTATTTGTCCTCTTTCTAATGTTTTGCTTTTGTTTTGATTTTTCAATAACTCCAGTTGTGCTTTTGAATTTGGGCAATTAACAGAGAGGATCTGCTTTTTCATTATGCACAGACGTTTCTCTTCTCCTCTAGTTTAGTGAAGCATTGCTTCTCCAGTATCAGTGGCTGTCCTTACTCCCATCAGCACTGCACACTCGCTACCTCTTCTATAAATCCTTTACCACCTCCACGCTATCAGTATCTGATGTTTTTTCTGTTGCTCAGCCTTTTCTGCTGACTAGTCTAAGGCTTTCAGTCTTATCTCTACTGCTGGTGACTCTCTGACTAACCGCCCTGTTAGGCAGGCTCTAGGTTTCTTCCCAGCCTTGAATCCCAGTACAGCTCCTGCTTCACATTAATGCACTTCTGTGCCGATTTGTGTGTTCCTATCGTGGGTTAACCTTGGCTAGACTAAAACCAGCACAGTTTCTTTATCATCTATTTGCCACATTTCACTCCCACTCTTGGCTTGAGTCACAAGGCTGCACTGATTTTCCCACACTTTTTTGCTTGCTCTTCTGCTTCCACCCCACTGATCCCTCTCCTGCCCCCTTCTTTCCATCTTAACTTCCCATCTGTTTTCCTGTCATCAGGAACATATTCTTGCTACTACCTCCTTGTCCACTGGCAACCTATCTCCCTTATTTCTTTCCCCTCTAAATAATTTCTGCCCAATATGCCATATCCAACTGCCCTTTTTCTTTCCTTCTTTTGTTGATCACATTGATTTGTCCCTCATAAATTATTGAGTTGAAAGGTGAGAGATTTGAAACCAATATGAAACATTATTTTTGGGCAGCACACTGTTCTTGAATATGATCTGGATTGTGTTTCCTTTCAGTTGACAACAAATCATCTGCTGATGTGCATAGGAGCAGTCTTATGCTTTCTGTGACTCCAAAGCATGTATTTACCTCATGCACTGTTCAGCTTTGGGACTCTTCCTTTGTGCTAGACACAGACAAGTGAGACCTTGTCTGCAGTCCTGTGTCTTGAGAAAGACACATCTGCTCTGATATTTAATAACTTCTGTTGCATACTTTATAGTCTGTAAATATTTTCCAAGACATGAATCAATTGCCTTTTGAAGAAGAGATGAGTAAATTGCAGAATAGGTGTTGCTATGCATTCTTGACATTCTGGAAAAACATGTATAACCAGGAAAACTATGTCTTCCTCTAAATGTTAAGGCAAAATTCATAATTCTGGTTGCAAGTTTACATTAAGTTTGAAATACTTCAGAAGAGGTAGCAAGTAATAGTTTTATGAACACCTACAAAAAGCCCTCAATTTGTGCTCTTGGGTATAATTATTGCTATGCAGGCCATGCAATAAAAACATCAGTGAGCTGATACGTTGTGGCTTACTTGTATTCATATACCTTTAGCAGTACTTTTGTGACTCATGGCCTTGTTCTAGGATAAGTTCCCAGTGAACCTTCCTGGTCATTGTGTAAATGTGTGGTAGCCCAGATTCCATTTTAGAGAAGTGACTTTTTTAAAGGCCCTCTGTCAATGCGACATGTTGATTGCAGATTACAATTTTCACATAAAAGGTCTTTAACTGCCAGCTCTGCAAACCTGTTCTGGTTACTTGGATTCAAGGTTGTGCAACCTTCGGTAGTAAAGAAACATCAGACTGAATGTAGGTACCAGTCACAGAAATTGCTTCACACTGCTTGCAGACTTGGGACACTAATTAACAGTCCTGTTAATGATACATGAGACAAAGGAGCCATGTCAATAGATAAGACTAAAGGCACAGAGAGCAGAAGTTTACGGTAGGGATGTACTACTTTTCTAGAAACACTTCTCTGACTACATTTCCATTTTAGTCTTATTAGTTTAATTAAGAATGCCAAATTTTCATTTAAAAATACGTCTGACAGAAAATGAGTAGAGGTAGAAAGAACCACACAAAAGGAGAGGGCAGGGGAAAGGGAGGGCAGGGGTACAGGTATTCCCCGTCGGGTGATTTTTTTTGTACACACACCATGAGTCAATACCAACAGGGACCTTAAGTCTCCTGAATCCCTCCACTCCTGGTAATTCCACTCCTTAAGTGTGTGGGCAGCAGCAAGTAAGAAGACATTTTCTTGCTGAAGAAGAGGAGAGAATAATCTGCTGGGCTTAGTCAGAGCCACATTAAAAGAAGGGTGGCTTGCTTCCTCCTGACATTACTTGTCACTGTGTAAGCGTGTTATCCTCAGTTTATGCTAAATCATTTGCTTTCCATGCGTCATGGCTCTGGAGCATGGGAAATAGCATAAAAACTGGCATTACGTTCTTAATGTATGAGGAGAGTTTCTGACTGACATTGGCATGGATTTCTTTTTTCTAGCAGAGAGTGTCACTCCAAGGTCTAAAACAGTTAGGAAATAATAGGTTGACAGGAAAAAAAATAGGATCACAGTTTATTTTTCTCAGAGGTTTTTAATAGGTGACGTAGCTTAGCTGCTGGCATTTCATTAGATCAGTGTATTTTGGCAGATGCTTGTGTGTAATATAGACTCTGCTGTTTGGGATCCCAGCTACTGTGACTTTGGAAAATACCCATAAGTCTTACATGTCAACAGACTGTTGACACATCTCATTTTATACCTGTCAGTATACTCAGGAATCAAGTATAGTAGTTCCCCCAAACATTTCTGTTTCGGGGGACTGTTGAAGAAGTATAATGCCCATTATACATCAAAGATGTTTCAGATAGACCTGCTGTTTATATCACAGCTGGATAGAGAAGGATCCCTGCCTGTCTGCACTCTGCCAAAGAGGATAATGTGTTTTGTAAGTGGCATTCTTATTAATATTGTAGGCAGCAAACCTGCAGATGGGGCAGGAAGCAGGAATAGGACTCATGGTCTGATCCTGACTCTGACAGTGTTTTGTGCCACCCTGGAAAATGGCTTAAGCTGTCTGTCCTACTGGCTTCTTACACTGTGTAATCAGAATTATTTTGTACTCTTTTGTCGTTTTCTGGTGGACAAAAAAGCTACATGTCTTCATTTAAAACAAGCTGTGATGAAAAGCTACCTATGAACCAAAATAATTAGTGTTCTTGTAGAAAAATTCAACTGCATCTTTGAAACTTTATTTTAAAGACAACCTCACTTATCATAAGGGAAGAAGGGGATCTTGGAGATACTCCTTCTTCTCCTTTAGTTCCTATCATAATTAACAGCATTACTGTGATCCTTCACCTGCCTTCCTGGCCATTCGGTATTGCTGAGCTCTGTAAGCTAGCAGAGGGGAAACTTTGGTCACTGCCTTCTAAGCGGACTCTCCAACAATCGTTTTAAGAGTCCTTTCCCTCAGAAATTTGCAGAGAGCAGAGAATTGCTTTATACCAGTTAGTACATAGACTGCAGTTCAAGGCTTTGAGATTTTTCATCTGGCATTGATGGTATCTCTTTGCAGCTCATTAAGCTCTGTAACCCGAATGGGAGGTGCCAAAGGAGTTGTCTGGGAAGCAAATGCACACTTGCTTCTTGCTGTGGTGTTGTGGTGCACTTAATGCTGTGTGGTTATCTTGAATGATAACCTATTTGGCAGCGAGAAGAAAATATCTCTGTGGAGATAGCGGAGAGAGTTGTTTTTAGTGTGAACTCATGTCACCCTTCTTTTTGTACCTTATGGTCTGTTGATGAATTTTAAAGAAGCCCGTAAGGATTTGGCACAGAATAAAAGCATTATGCTAGCTTCTCAAGTCAGGCTATCCCTTCACCTTACTGCACACCCAAAGCTGGTTTGTGTTGCTTGTTTTTCTCAGCTGGACTGAAGAAGTAACTTGCATAAAGAAGAGTGAACTGGAAATTGTTAGTATCATTCTGAGAGTCACTTTTTTTTTCTAACAATCTGATTTAAGGTATTTCTGTAAAACTCTCTCCACCCATTTACAGGGAAATAAGATGATGTAATTGGTGCCACAAGCAGCTTAAATGGTTGTCCAGCATTGTAGTACCTCAAGCCAATTGATTCAGAAGCAATCAGTTTGTTCTAATAGAGTTAGCCATACCTATGACGAGTAGGATGCAGGCTGGATGTAGATACTGCTTTCAGTCTCAGCGTTGCCGAGGTTTTCTTGTCAAACAGATCACTTTGCCTCTTTCCCATATATCAGGTTTACTAAGTACATAATCTGTACAAGGGGGTACTGTTAGTTGAAGATCAGAATTGGATATACATTATGAACTTACAAGAGAAAATTTCACATCTATTTTTCACTTCTACTTTAAGTTCTGATATGGCAGAAGCTGTTCCCCTTCGTTACATAATTCTGCAAGCGTCTAAGACCTGCCGTATTTGCTTTTCCTCAGATAATAATTATGTCACTAATTATGCTGCATTTTTATCAGAACACCTAGTGTAAGAGATATTCACTAACCATTTAACAACCATAGCAGGTTCACAGCAGCTGTAGTTTTTACAGTGGTATCAATGCAGTTGCATGTTTTTATCGTACATTAAATCCTTGATAGCTGCCTTTTATAGTTCTGGCATAGAGTATTGTGTGGTAGAGAGGGGCAAGAACACCTGGAGCAAGGAGAATGAACAAGAAGTGGAATTTCTACTTAAAACAGGCACCTTGCACCCTACAAGCTTTAACACCACTATTACCAAAGACTTCTCATTTTTGCTGCAGACAATCCAGTAACCAGACAACTCAGTAGCACCATTTCTCCTGCTCTTTCCAACCTTCCCTACAGCTCTGGGCCCTGTAGGATTCCCCAGCAGAGGTTAGGGAAAGCCCCTCTCTTGCTCTCACAGCTGAGGCTGGTAATTACAGCTGATAGTCCATGCGGAGCAGGTGGGTGTCCAGGGGAGGCTTCTCCATCACCTGGTCTGGCGTCTTTTGTTGCAGTGGCTGACCTCCAGTGTTAGCTGTGTGAGAAATACAGACGTTTATTGGACTTCACCAAGACAACATCAGAGCAGAGGTCTTAGGTAAGGACAGATTGACTGTGCTTTTGCCCTTTGCTTTTGTAAGGAGGTAGAGAATACAGCTGGAGACCACCAAAAGTGGTAGGATTTTAGTTTTTCTGAGCTGATAAGCAGATACTTTTGGTATCATGTACGTATATTCGATCCTTCAGGGTTGTTTAAAGTTTTCAGTTCTGTCTGCCCTTGAGGAGACTTGAAGGGGTCTGTTATCTCCTGGAAGTGCTGAGACATTTTAGAGCTAGTCCTTAACATGTGTGTTGGTGTTTGGTCTATTAAAATGGCCTTCTTATTGCTGTGGACTAAGTGGCAGCTTAAGTATGAGCACAGACATGTTACTGTGTTAACTGTTAGTGGAAAGATTGGTCTCTTCAGGTCTCTCTGTGTTAGGTACTCTTTGGAATAATTACCTGCACTATGTTAAAATAAGGAATGGTCCAGTGTGAAACAGTTTGTGAGACACTGGTAGCTGATCTGTAGCAGAGCTGTGATATGTTCAGGTAAATTTTAGAACAACTTCTGGGCTCTAATGAGTTGAAAACAAACTCTAAGAGCTGCTGTGCAGAAAATCTTAGTGCTAAAAAGTTCATATGGGGTAACATGTCCTGACTTTGTTTCAGAGATTTCTACAGAGTTTTGTTCATATGTTATTGAAGTGTAAATTTCTGGAAACTTTACCTGCTTACATTGTTATACCCCTTCAGTCTCTTCAGCTTTCCACATGTGTGATAACTTACTATTAGCATTTTTGATGTTTCTGTTTGCAGTGGTAGTTAGAACCTCGGGACCTCTGTTGGTGTTATGGCTTTGCTTCCTAACCAGCAGCCTTACTGCTAGGCTTTGAAAGCAGCACTGTTTTCTGGAGGGCTGATCTCCACTTGTACTGCATTCACATAAAGCTCTCAGCTCAATTTTTGGCATCCTTTGGATTTAGAGACCTTCTTACAACTGGGAAGGCCTGAACTGCTGGTTTACTTGATCTTCTAATGTAGTGCAGGGGTTATGCTGGTGGACAAACTGCAGTGATATGCCTGTGATTCCAATCTAGCTTGTGTGATCTATAACTGGGATCTAGTTTTGTTGAAAGGGGAAGGTTGAAACCAAGGGCTGGCTGTCTGTCTTTGTCTTCATCTGACTGAACCAATTAATGCATTTTGAGTCATTATTACTCCACTATTATGTCCCCAAAATTCTTTCCAGCATGGAAAGATTCTCCAGTATGAACAAGCTTTGGGAAAATTTTTCTAGTAATGTTTGTCACAAGACTTGGTGGATAGTGAAGTTTACCAAATTACCAATACTCTGCTAATCCTCTTGGAACATGACAATTATCATTTTTAACATCACATAAATTTTGAGTATATTCACAAGGGTTTACCATCTCTCCCTCCTCCTCCTATTCCCTTTTTGAGTAGGGGAGGAGGAAAGAAAATTGCCATTAGCTATTGAGGAGGAGGAATAAAGTGGAATTCCTGCTCTTGATCTTGCAGCAGCTGCTGGTAGCGGGGAGTGGAAAAAAAAGGTGGTGACTCTGGGGCTGGGCTGGCTGCTCTTTCCCAGGAAAACAAAGCTTTGTGTGTTCATGGGACACACTCAAATATGATGTTTACCTAGTCCTGCCATGTTGCTTGAAACTGGGGAGGTCTACAAAGGATCGATCTCAAATTCCTGATGCTTCAAAAAACCAAAACAAGACCCCAAGCCCTTTTTCCTTGAAACTCTGTCCATAATGAATTGCATTTGCTGTGTGTGGCTTTGATGTTTTTTAAGGAGCAGTAAAAATACAAATTTTTTCTCCTACTTGACGTTTTTCATGTGATAGGATTTAACATGAAATTCTGGTTTGTTTCACCCTTTGGTAGCCTGAGTGATTTACAAAATCTTTTACAGAGGCATGACCATCTTTGGTGCTTTGTTAGGAAGCCAAATCCCTCCAGGTGGCTTAGACAGATGCTAGCACCTTGACTACGCCCTAGTTTGTATACTGTTTTAATAGTTACTAATTACCTATTCAATGTCATTACCATGTTTCTGGTTTTGGCACAGAATTACAGAGCAAGTTACAACAGTCACGCAGAAAGATCACTATGTATTCTGCCAACAGTAGAAAATAAGAATTGTTAGGGTGCTTGCAAGGTATGTTGAGAAGTTGGTATGGACTTAGCTCTTAGAATGTGTGTTTGTTTTGGACTTTCTGCACACTTTATGATTTGTTCCTTGACTGTAATTGAAGAACCTGAACAATTACTTCTTTTTAAGTGCTAGAGAGCAGATCTACTTTGGAGAAACAGCATACTTTTTTACAGTTTGGGATCACTCAGTGACCAAAATGAAATTTCCTTGAATGCTTCTCAGAAATCTGTGAATTCCTAAAATGTAGAGTGGTGAATATTATTCCAAGATTGAAGTTATTAAGGAAAAACCCCAAACCCAGTCACTTAGATAGGAAATATTCTGTGTAGTAAATTAAATCTTATGTTACTGTGCAAGGAATTAGTCCGTAACAAGATATAAAAGAGAATAAGTTTTTGGGGTTTTTTTCTTTTCGTTTATCCCCCCTGACCCTGCTGTGCGTATGAGACCCGTTTCCTAGCAGGGGTTTTAAACCCTGTTAATTCCCTTGTTTGTACACCCCTTTCTGAAAAGTGTTTCCTAGTGAACATCCTGTAGAGGGAGATGGTTTCAGCAGGGCTAATTAGCTGTGGCAGAGCACCATGTGAAGGCAGATGTTTCTAGTTTTGGCGCTACCTCGTTTGACACTGCCTGTGGGCATGTGCCAGCACTGCACTGTGCAGGGTAACCACACATGAAGCACCTTCCATTGCAGATGGGGTAGAACTTCTGGTCTGATTAATTCTATGTCTACAGCAGGAAGTTTTCCTGGCATAACTAAGATGATTAGTGGTGTGATTTGTTTTGGGAGCATTGCTATGCTGATAACAGACTAGTTTATTTTTATAAAATGCAACAGTGGAGACACTAAGAGGGTTTTGGCTGGCTTAGTTAAACAGAGAAAAATTCATAGTGAGAAGTCAACCAACCCCCCCCCCCC
>NW_010235950.1:23470-24879 GCF_000690775.1 Eurypyga helias
TTATCTAGAGTGGAATACTTAATCTTTACATTTAAATTACTGTTTAGTTTTCAGAGTTCACTTCCACATGAAAGATGCAATTAATAATTACCAAAGCTATTGTCTGGACTGCCTTTGAGGCAAAAAAAACTTGTGCCTGAATTTATAAACTCACCGACAATGTGCATTTTGAAATGTAGTTTTTGCATCTCTGCGATCTAGTGACTCTTCAATTCCTTTGTCCTTCTTGGTTTACGAATAATCCCTGGAAGAACAGTAGAAGTGCTCTGTGAGTAACAGTAAAGGAATCAAGCTCATCATCTATAAAAGAAAGTACAGATTCTGGATCACAGGACTTGAACCTAGCCCTTTCCCTTTGCTTCTGATGGGAACCATCCACCTCGGTCAGCTCTTGAGGCTGGAGGAAGCTTTCCCATATAAAGGTTTCCTTTCTGTCAGCCATCATACTCTTCATTTTTAGAAACCTGTTGTTACTTATTTCTCATTGCTGCTTTCTCTGAATTTTCAACTGAAAAATAGCTTAAAAGCTTGCAAAACCAGGAAGAGAGGGTTTGTGTGACTGCGACCGTCAGCATCTGGTGGTACATTTACACTCCAGACTCACTTTGGGATACAGCTTGCCATAAGTTTGGGGACGGGTTTTCTTGGTGCCGAGTGCAGATTAAAGGTTTATTGCTCGTCCCCACAAATGCATTGCTTTTCTCTTCCCACCAGTTCTCCACCTGTTTTCTGAAGCTGCCTCGTCGGTTAACTAGGGTAGCAGGTATGCTCTGGCAAGGCAAGCTGTGGTGCCCTGGGCGGGAGGGAGCAGAGACCTTGAGCTGGAGGCTGTGGTGCAGAAAGGCTTGGGCGACAGCGGGGTGCTCCAAGCTGGCCCCTCCGCCCGCAGGGAGGCGTGTGGAGCTGGACAATGCAGAGCTAACTGCCAGGTAGCCCAGTTCTGTGTCGTGATCATCCCACTGCAGAGACTGACTTGAGTTATTGTGTCCTCCGTGGTGATCCTGTGTCTATCTGGAAATGTAGCTCTTTTCATTTTCTACAGGGAGGGAGGATCAAAGCTACCTTATGTGTTTTTCACAATGAACTGTGAGGAAGGTTTGTCTCCTAGGAAGTTCATTGGGGAGAATTATGTGGGAGGTCAAGTAACAACAGTGTTTATCCTCAGGCTTACAGTCCTTTTAAATATGAAAGCAAAAAGTTTTTATTTGTGGGTGAGAAAAGGCAGCAGCCAAATAGGAGCCTGGGGTAACTCAGGAGTAAAAGCGTATCCTCAGGGGGTCACCACTGCCAAGAACACGGGATACGCTGTTCTCTGCTGTGCTTATTTTTGGACAGTATCTTCTGATGAATGGACTAGCATTCACTATAGGGCTAAATCAGGATGGAAAGTTATCATAGAATCATAGAAT
>NW_010235951.1:0-12324 GCF_000690775.1 Eurypyga helias
CCGGGCGGCCCGGAGCCCGGCCGCAGCGCCTGCGGGCTGCCCCGCCAGCCGGAGGTGCCCGGTAAAGTGGCGTGTCCTTTTCCCGTCCCCCGGAGCGTTATTTACATGTGAACCTGAAGGCGGAAGCGGTGAAGCAAAAACCGAAGGTGAATGCCAGGAGAATTCGCCCTTCGCGGTGACGGCACGTTGACCTCAGAGAGAGGTTCGTGGGGCAAAGGGAAAGGAATGTCGGTGGGAAAAGCAGTTGAATCTTCTGGGTTTTGTGCCACACCCCCCACGTGTGGCTTTGACCGCCGAGGGATGGTTTGTATCCGACAGGTCACTCCACAGGGCAGGAGGACAATGAATGGATACCTCCTGCCCCATGGTATCCTCCTGGTACCCCCGGCTCTGTCTGCCTGTGTCTGCTTTCCATAGTGTCCTCCATCACCCGGCGGTGACCGAGACAGCAGAAGCAGCTTAGGACATTATCGTCTCTGCCCGCTTGTTGCTGTGTTGCTGCTGGAGGCTCTCATCCTAGCAGCCACCATCGCAGACCCTGTGTGCACAGGCTGCAGCGGCTTATAGGAGCCAGCTTGGAGTGTTGCTGCTGCAGCATCTCACCGGTGGGGAAACAACTCCTGGACCAACAGTGGGAAATGAAGAGCTCCTGACAAAGCCTCTCAAAGCACTCACCTGCAAGCAGGTGCCTCACCACACCCTGTGTCTTCAGCATGTGGTCAGAATTAGGAAACATCCACCAGACTCCTTCAGCTTCTACTGTACTGAAATTGCAAGAGATTGAGCTTTACCAGCTTCTCACAGCTCAAGTTCACAATGGAGGACTAAATTAACAAAAACTGCTGGTGAGAACAAGTCACTGAGTTGATCCGTGGCATAGAGAACCAAAAAATGGTGCTCTAGAAACGGGCAGGTTCCTAACACTAAGGTTAAAACAGGATCCCTGTCCTACCGTGGAGCTTGGGCCACGGCCCCAGAGCCAAGAGGATGCAATGCTCAGCTGTCAAACCCCACAACCCCCGTAAAGAACAGACTTTGCTGCAGTAGTGATGCTATGCTTCAAGCTTGTCCTTTCTGCATGCCCAGCGAACCACAACCCACCCATCCTCTCCTGGCCTGTCTGAGACCCTCTCCAAAATCTCCTTCAGATGCAGGATCTTTTTACACCCCCATTCACATGCATGGAAGGAGGGGCACATGTATGGAATGAGCAACTCCACCCTCGGGAAAAATCTTAGGCACAGTCAAGGCAAAACTTCCTGGAGACTTCCTCCCACTGTGCTCCCTCCCATGGTTTCTCCTGGAGGAGGGGGCAACCAGGCCCATTATTTATTTAACACCAGATTGCTCAAAAAAGAGGTTTGAGCTGACTGTATAAAGAAAAGCAGGTTTCATTACCTGTAGCGCTTCACATTTCAGAGGAGCATGTATTGTTACGCAGTTTGAGTTGTTTGACAATATAATTATTATTATTAGTCCATAACGTACACTAACAGGTCTGGTGGTGAAAGGCTGTATAGTAATGCACAGTGACTATGTGTCTCTGAAGGGGGTTAAACAAAACTGTAACTAGGGTCAAAGCTAAGCCTTTGCCTTCATCTGCTAGAAACCAGACATGCTTGCTTAAATTTTAATTACAAATTAATCAAACAAAAATATGGCACATTTTGCACTGGAAGGCTAAATGCTAATTTTGCAGCTAACCAAGAAATATCTAATACAGGAACACTCGAATGCTGAAGGTTACTGTAGTTTGCCTTTGAAAGTACACCTGATAAGATCCTTGAATTGGAACTGAACACTAAAACAGGAAAGAATGACATAGCCCAGTGAACTAATTTTTACACCTTCTCTCTTTTGAAGGTTCAGATAATTTCCTGGCAAGGGCTTTTAAACCAATAATTTTTTCTTAGTAAAGACTGACAAGTTTCTGGAGCTCTTCTATAGCTGCACTAGTTTCTGGGAAGGAGAGATAAGCCCTTTCCTATTTGCCAAACAATGATGGCAAACAAAGCGGTATTCTGCAGGAAGCGGAAGGCTTTTTAAAAAATGTGTTTTATTTGTTTGGCTCAAGGTAGTTGCCTGCTAGACAGAACAAGCAAATACATTTTGCTCACATTTCTCTATAACCCATATTCCAGTGCAAAGTACAGGCATTAAAGTACAGGTACAGAACTGGTTTCAGGGTGACTGGTGTGTTTTTTCATAGGAAAAGATATGTGTAGTAATAATGCTGGCACACTAGTAAGAGCCTTGAGGGTATTCCTTAGACCTAGCCCCCTGCCAGGGGAGAAGCTGACAAAATGGTCCTCTCTTGGGAGATGCAACCACGGGTGGTGGTGACTGCAATGAGCCATCCCTTCTTCTCAGTTAGGAAAAGCACATAAAACATGATGTTTACTGAAAAGAGATGGTAATGGTACCCTTCAACAAACTAGTGAAACTCACCCAGAAATGGGCAGGAGGTGGAAGGTGAAGATGGTGGCTGGAGTATGTGAGTCCAAGAGATGGCCAGTTAAGGATCTCTGTCAAAATACTAGCAAAACTTTACTTTTAGCAACACTCTTTAGTTTAGGCTGATACAAATCTTCATGCCTCCTAATCTATTCAATATCCTGCTAAATGCACCTTTTGCTTCCCTACATTCAGCAGGCTGCACACACACAACCTGGTTCTTCTGCTTCAGCAGAGCCAGGATCTGTGTTCCTTTGGACTGTGCTGAATCTCTTAGGCAGCCACGACACAGCTTTGCCATCGAGGACCACCTTGTGCCCTTGCTGCTCAACAAGCTTTGCTGTAAAGGCACCTTAGCACGGCAATGACCAGAGACAAAACATAAGCACTAGTGATGGTTGCCGAGTCATCACCCATTTATCTTGAAGGAATCTTCCCTCCTGGTGGGCTCTCCTGTTAGTGAAAACAAACCTAGCTGATAAATTTGACAAACCTGAGTTTCCTGCAATTGCGGCTTTGCTGGTGTCAAGCCATTTTAAGGAAATGTGTTAACTTCGGCATTGGCTGTCACCACCTCCTCTCTGCCGCAATGTGAGAACTCAGCTTCTAGGTCTGTCAAAGCTCTATCTGTTACCCTCCTGATGATGAAAGGAGGATTAACACCAAGGACCCATGAGAGAAGAAAGGGAAGGGGCACTGGGCTGATACATTTCTGCAAGAGGGGAAGTGATCAGTGGAGAGAGGAAGGAAAACCCAGCTAGGCTAGGCCAGCACCACTTTCTTCACATCCTACCAAGAGAGAGGGAGGAGGGCAAACCAAGCTGGAATTGGACCAAGGCTGCATAAGGAAAGGCAGGAAAGGCAGCGAGTTAGCACTCATGCAAACCTTCCTCTCTTCTTGCATTCTCTATGTTACGACAGGGAAATAGTCTCTCTTTCCTCCCTGGAAACAGGCTTCTGCCTGTTTCCAAGGGAGGTAATATGTGAGAATAAATATTTGATGTCAGCCAAGTGTTTGGGTTCCACAAAGACGGTAGAAGTGTTTGTTCTTCAGCCATCACCTGGGTCCCCGCTTTCTTCAAGCAGAGTAGGTGCAGAGCCTGTCCTGGAGATTGGCCAAGACAGGAACAACCACCCTTTTCATGGCATGCTTCCTCATGGAAAAATGTCAGGTTCTTGCTGCTGTTTACTGCAGCATGTTAGCAAGGGTCTCATCTTCTGTCCTGAGGGATTCAGTGGATTTAGTGACTGATTTGCCACTTTTGGAACAGGAGATTCCTGAAAGAAATCTAAGCATAGTGATCTGTCTCTCCACGGTCTGTCAGTCAACCTGGATTTATGACTTCTAACTGTATTACCAGTTGCCTTGAGGCCTTATCTTGTTAGGCTCTGTTTAAACATGTAAGAGGTATTGTCCCTGTCATGAGGAGCTCTGTAACGAACCTGACATATGTAATGCTATAACGTGTAGGAAAAGCATGGGCCAACCACCACGGATGCAGCACCGTTCTCTTTGGATTTTTGCTTGTTTTAATTTCCCTCAAACTGTTCTTCTCCCTGTCTGTTCCTCTCTATACTAGACTCAGCCAGTACCTGCTGCCTTATGAGATGCTCAAAAATACATTCGGTGCAGTATGTGTGCATACGGGAGAGGGGTCACTGAGGACAATTCAGTATTATTAAAGTTGGAAAAAGATTGGCACTATCAAAAGGCTTTCCCTGTCCTGCACATTCACCCCTTGCTCCTATGTGGGAAAACTTTGTGGTTTGACAGGATAACTGAGGTCACGACACCTGATCCTGCAAATCTTCCTTGTTCTTATTGCATCTCCTCTGAAGAAGGGGATGTATTCTTTTTTCAAACTGTGGACGACAACTGCTCAACAGAAGACACAAGGAAGAGGGAATGCTACAACAGCACAGAAGTCCTGAAACCAAGGTTTTGTCCCCCAGCGGTGTGCTGGAACTTGTTTGTTTCTGGGGAAAGTGGCTTTCCCTCACCAATCCTTAGAACTATACTTTTGTTGACGGCAGGTGAGAGGTGCATACAAGTCACTTAATTACTACTTTACCATCCTCTGAAGTGTGGAGCAAGCTTTATTTGTAATGAGTTCACTCCTATAGCAACTAAAAGAGATCTTAACAAATGACATAAAGACTTAAATACAGAGTACATACCTAATTGTATGGTAGTATAAACTCTCTCACTAATATACACCCATAAGGCATTAGACTAATGGATTAACTGTTTACCTTTACTAAAGATAGGATTTGATCCAGAGCATCTCTGCACTGTTACAATGAAGAGGATAATTCTAGTTGTCAATACATAAAAATAAAAAGAAAGGAGAAGGTTTATTCCTGTACTAGACTCTATTTTTACTTCTTGACTTCCTTGAACCACAGTGCTATCCTGACTGGGCAGGAAAAGATTTTTAAAACACAACAGATTATGGGGAGTTTGGGTTTGTGCTTTATAAGACAAGGTCCAAAGTCTCACTGCAGTCCCTTGTTTTAGTCAAATTTTTCCACAGGATCCTGCTCACCAGCAAACTCAGCAGTGTGAACAGCAGCTGTGCCCCAGCTCAGGAGCTAAAGGAAGTCAGACACAACGTGATAGATGTATCAAAAGATTTCCCTTGTGCTACACATCCTCTCCTTGCCCCAAAAAGGAAATCATGGTGGTTTGGGAGCACAAATGTAATCAGGACATCTCCTGAATGCAACTCTCTCTCATTCCCACTTATTATTGCATCTACGTACTCCTTTTCTCAGACTGTGAGGGACAGGGTTACCGTCTAGCACCTAGCACAAGGTACTGATTAGGTACCACAGGCGCTTGCAGGGGTTTGGACTTCTTGCGTTCAGTGCTGTTAGTGCCATTCAAAACTTTCTCCTAAAACAATGGTAGAATAAGAAAGAAATTAAATGTGGTTTTGTAATATCTTTTTGATTTAACTTCAAAGTGATTTGAAATGGTCACTGGAGACACTTAGAGCTCTGTGGGCTGGATTTAAACTGGATTGAAATTAATTTGCATAGTAGGCAACATTTTCCAGGTTTTCTGTAGTAGAATGTAAATTCTCTTGACCTGTGCAAATTTGAATGCAAAGGATAAAATTCTCTAACATGCTCCTGGGAAGCAGGTATGAGGAGAAGGTGCCTTAGCTCAGTACCACTATTCTGCTGTGTGTAAATTAATTTAGGAGATATTTGAAAAGCTGGGTGAGGGCCAGAGTTTCTTGCTACTGAGTATTGTCACCTTAGTCCCAGTTGCTAGAATCAAATGTGAGTCAGTAATGAAATAAGTTCTCCAAGAGACTTTCACACAGGAAAGACAGTCTCTTAATCAAGGCATAGCCCATCTGCCAGAAAATAAAGCAGAGGCACATGGGCAAAGCAATGCATTACCTGAACCATTTGAGACCTGGGACAGAAGAGTACCATGGCCCATGGGGTAGTATTGCGGACTATCAGGAGACTGGTCACCCTTCTTTCCCACTGGCAGGGGAAGCTGCAGGTCCTGAGAAGCCCTCACCTCATGCTGTTCCCTCTGAGACAGGTCAGCGAAGCCTTTAGTGTGAGTTTCCAGCTGGCTGCCACAGCAAGGCAGAAAGGTGGTAGCATGGGCAGGGCTAGGCTGGAATCTTCTTTAGATATCCCAAGGGATGTGTCACTTGGGCTGCTGGAGAGGAGGAGAGGCAAAGGCTGCAGGAGCCTATTCTCTGCTTCTGTGCTTCCATCTCCCAGTTCCCCTCACCTCCGGATCCATGCTGCTGTGGCCTGATTTTCCAGCTTCAGTTCACGCTTTGACCAGTGCACTTGGCATTCCTTTTCCTCCTGCTGCAAAGATTTAGTAATTGGCACATTGGTAGTAACTCCTGGTAATAAGTTAATTCCACTTTCTGTTTAGTGGCTATGAAAAACAGTAAGACATTATATAATTTGGATTTTGGGAAGAATTCAGGTTGCACAACACTCTGTGTTACAGGAAGGCAAAACCCAAAACTTCCTAGTGCTTTACACTTTGCCTCTTCTACCCGTGTGACTCCAGACATTGATGATATACCTGTTTATTGTGTATTATTTAATGTGCAGTGCCATTCATAATATCACATTGCTGCTTGCAACCTTTAGATATTTTTCATGTGTGAGCTCCCAAAGGGGGTCAGGAGAAGGGAAGGGGCAGATTGCAGAATGGAGACACTCCCTCCTTCACCTGAAATTTAAACTACCGATACAGCAAAAAAATGTTCCTTTCTCCTTTCACTATATTCTCAGCACTAGTGTAGAGATGGGATATTCATAGGCAAACCCACATAGCAAGTGACACTGTATGTGATGCTGAAACATACTTTTAGCTGCTAATAAGTGTGTCTAATACGGGTTGAAGCTGATGGGTCCACTAGCCACATTCTAGGCATGCTATGTAAAAGAATTGATTAAGCCTTTTATGGATGAAACGAGCTAACACAATGGAGGCCACCTGCCAAAGTGTTGGCCATATGAAATGCCAGTGTAAAACTTATTTCAAAGGAAAGAAGGGAGGCTTTCCCAGGAATCTGAATGCAAACACAGGACTGAGATGTCGAGTGGTTTCAGAAGTAGAAAACAGTGAGGGCATATGGCCTGAACAGAAGCTAAAAGATAGAAAGTGAACTTTAGTTTTGGGCAGACAACTGGATGGAATGGATGAACTGGAATGGTGCAGAATAAAATAGTCTTTTTTTTTCTTTTTCCTGTTCTATTGCAGTAAAAGGCCTGTAAGTACATTGTAAGTAAACTGGAATGCACCAAAGAAATACCTAGCACATACCTTCATTTTCTGCTTCTAAATGAAAAAAGCTGTGATTCCCTGTGCTTTCAACTCATTCCTTAAATCATACAGGTGATTTCTAAGGGAGATCCAGAAGCCCAGGAGAAAAACCCATTGAGTCAATTGAGTTGAAGAAACTCTTATGTCAGGCGGTAGAAGTACTTGCAAAACTCAAATATTGACTAATATATTTGAAGTTGAAACTGAATGTGCCAAAAGCAATAAAAACAGCAGCCTGAAGCATCCCAAGAAGTCACGAAGTATGACCTTTCATACAACAGGACACATCTGATGCGAAGAGTTTGTTGGGTATGAGAAGTCAGAGCAGATTTCTCTCCCAGCTTCTGATGTCAAAGTGGACTAGTAATTGGTAGGGACAGAGCAGATTTTTTTGAGAAAATTTATGCCAGGTAAACTTTGGTGAATCTGGAGTTCGCTAACAATGATGATCTGCAGCAGGAATTACAAAACTGACGAATCAGCCTTAGACATAAATTAAAAGGATGACATAGGAGAAAGAATTGGGAAGTGAATCACATCGAGAATGTGGATGAAATGGGGCATTGCTATATGTTCCTAGCCTTTCTTTAATCCATGGAAAGCAGAAAGAGAAAGGTCAGATGATCCTAGCTCACAGGATACAAAACAGCACTTCTTCCAAAGGGAAAATCCAAAGCTCATTTCTCTAAAACAACAAGACTCATTTGTCCCAGATGAATGTCTGGGAAGGCAGGGGAGAGAAGGGCATTTCCCACATCCAAATGAAATGGTCCAGCTCTGCTGATGCTGCAGAATTTACCCAAGGAAGAATTAGCTAAAACTAACACAGCTCCCTTACGGAGCAGTCTGGAAGCAGCCATCCATCAGAGCAGGTTGAAATACAGCTATGAATTAATAAAAACACATGACACCTCCAAATATCAACAAGGAATTTTAGGATGACTTTGCAAAGTACATGGCTGTTCACCTTGACCTCAGACATGCAGAATTAGATCAAGAAAAGGATGCCAAGGATCCTGTCATAAATTTGGAGTGTGGATTTTTTTGCTGCAGCAGTAGTGTACTGGAAAGGAAAATGCCTCCTGTGAGGAAGCTGGTGTTCATCCACCTTGTAAGTACAGCTTGCTGTCTAGTAAGTGTAATGGAAAGGAGGAGGGGAACACTAATCCTGGTTCATCTACTTTATGAATGACTGGAAAGAAAATATTGTTTATAAATATAAAAAAAGAAAATGAAATTTTCAGCAATGCAAACTTTGTTGGAACACACCCCAGTCTTGCTGCTCTTTAAAGGGAACTCAGAGAGCATGGGGAAAGCTCTCAGACAGCATCCGGGCTACTACTGCAAGAGAAACCTGAGGCTTCGGTTTCAGGCGGTATGGTGAGATCACCCAAACTTTCCCCTGAGGCTCATCCACAAGCCAATTTGTTGTAACAACCAGCGGGTGTAAGGAAAGGTTTTGAGATGGGGGCTGTGTGTGTGTGTGTGTGTGGAAATCAAGGTTGTAGGAACATCTGTGCTTCTGTTGTTGTGCCGAGTACCATTGACACCCCACCCTCGGAGCACAAACCTTCACCTCCACCGGCATCTTTGGCAAGCGCTTTTGAAAACACTCTCCAAGTTGACCTTAGGCAGCTTGGAAAACCACGGGGTTTTGTATATAAAAGTACATTTCCGGGTTTGTTAACAGAATATGTAATATTAAAAACTGGGTCCAAGTTAAGGCAATTCAGTGTCTGTTGCTCTTTGTAGATATCTTCGAGAGAAGGGTTTTGTCCTGAGCACTATTCACGTAGCAATTGTGCCTGTATTCATACAGCTATTAGAAACTGAAACAGAAAATATCAAAGCACCAGAAATAGTGATGGAAGACGCCAATGAGTTAATAGTCAGGGACACAGCTCCTGGACAAGCGTGACCACAAGTAAATCTTATATTTGTTGTTTTCTTCTATACCTTCTGAGATGGTGATTTGCCCTGCACAGCAGAACAGATCTTGGCCTTTCTTTTTCACTTACCAGAGGATTTGCAGAGCAGGAAAAGAGGATTACAATTCCTCTCAGCAGAAAGTAATCCTTTTAAGATAGGTATGTCAGCATTCATTGAGAAGTGTGGGAAAGTGCGTGCTACTCAAAATGCCTGACAGGTCTCAGAGAAATGTGGTGGCAGGAAGATGGGAGCAAAGCCCCCAGTTGTGACTACAATGGCCCCCAAATTAGAGACTGTTGGAGGCAGCAGTGAAAACAGAGCTCAGGAGTGAGAATTGATATTAATGTTTATCCACCTTGGAAAATTCACAGCATTAAAGTCCAGAATTATAACCTAGAGTGGTATTTGTTCCTTCAAAAGTAGTGGCAAACAAATTTTGCATTTACAAGGTCACTTGTAAGAGAGATGGTGGTCCTCTCCTGTAATTTTACTGTTCATCAGCACGTTAGAGAGGTGGTCCATATAAACTGACGGATCTGCTGTACTTGTTACATATTCTGAGCAGCTCATAATTCCTTCAGTACACGTTTGTTGCAATCAAAAAGTTATAGTCTTATTATCATGGCCACACTGAGGCCAAGACAGAACTTATTGTTATGAGTCTCATTGTATAGTTCAGGATTCTAAAGACCTGGACTGAGACGTTATTGGCAACGCTCTCATGGGATGATGAGCGAGGTCAGAAGCTATTCAGCCACTGCAAAATAATTCAGGCTTAATACATAAGGCTGAAGTTGTAGAGCACCAGGAATCCAGATGAACCTCATCTGAGCAGCTGATGAGATCCTACTGACAAGGCAATAACACAAAAGCTATTGGGGGTTAGAAAAACAAACTTTGAAGCAACATGAAAAGAGGTAAAGAAAATGGGCAGGAATTCAGCAATGGAAAATCCACACTGAGAAGTATTTGAGGTGCAGCTGCAGACAAATTAAACTAATGAAATTTAAAAAAACCCCAAACACTTCTAATAGAGCAACATAA
Source organism: Eurypyga helias (assembly GCF_000690775.1). Lineage (NCBI taxonomy): Eukaryota > Metazoa > Chordata > Aves > Eurypygiformes > Eurypygidae > Eurypyga > Eurypyga helias. The sequence goes on from NW_010235951.1 coordinate 10,244, forward strand.
AGAGCAACAGATGACATGAAGGGCTTGAAAACGTTGGGAAAGAGAATGATGGTGAAAGTACAAAATGAAGTGGAAAGTTAACAGAAAAAAAGAGAAACAAAGCAACAAATTGCATAAAATTGCACAAGAGATCATCAGGCGGTTCATAATGTATTTGTAACAGCATAATAGCTGCACATCGCCACTCTAACAGAATGCAATTTTATTCACTCTAATTTAGCACAGGACAGTCAACACAGCCATTTCAAATCTGTTGTTCGCAATCCAAGAGAGCATCTTGACAGCTCTCAACAAAGTGCTTCATGACGTAGACTGCTGGGGACAAGTGAGAGACCCAAAACCAGGGTTGGCAGTGGAATACATAACATAAGTCTTTCAGGAACGTGTCGCACAAGAGATCTTTATTCTTTTGTATTTTAAGAAGTCCGCTTCAATTTTGCTGATATTACACATAATTCCCGCATTTTGTCTCCTACTGAATTCCGTCCTCCTCACCTCATCCCCAAAGCTCCTTATTTCTGCAGGTTGAGTGACAACGGCAGGTGCCTCTACAGTGGATATTGCAATGCAAACCAGTATTTAAATGGCCTGCTCTGGCTAAACGGTCCTTTGTTTGCATGTAGCTACTTCCCCCACATTCACTTCTAAAAAATACTCTCCATATGGCTGGAATATAAAGTCTTGGAAGTACTTAAATGGGCAGTCCACCATGTGTTACACTGAGGATCAGGTACCATGGTACACAGAGAGGCTCTTCTCCCACGTTTTACGGTGGCTGTTTGAAGAGGGGCAGAAGATGGTCTTTTCTCATCTGTCCTTCACTTTCCTACAAAAATGTTACTTTTCTCTCACTTTTATTTTAAGACAATATGTACAGTACAGTATTTAAAATAACCAGTCAGGCCTGGGAACATATTGCAGTAGGCAGACTGCACAACACATTTTGGAGCTCTCCCCTAAATCAAAACATACATATAACATCCAGAAGGTATTAAAATAGTCAAAACATTCTGACTTTATTTTCAGCGTTGCAAATCACGATTGGGTTTGAAGGCAAGCTACAGAGAAACGCAGCTGGTTCATCCGGTTTGCTTTTATCAATGCAAAAACCGTAAGGACAGTTAGCATGGGTTTATTTCAGCCAGATTACATGGGAAGTGAATTTCTTCCTGTCCTGGTCCAACTGTCCAGACTAGAGGGTTGGGGAAGCAACAAGGAGCAGCTGGCAACAGCCCCATCAGAGGAGGCGTGCTCCTGCAATACTGCCAGGATGGAGGATGCCTCTCAGGCCACCAAGGGAGAAATGTTCAGGTGCAAAAATGGGAAAGGGAACTTTATAAAATGTGCCCTAATCACACGAGTGAATTGGAAAGTGCACCGAGGCTGCAGCAGGAAAACACAAACTCAACAGTTTTCCGCTGGAGCTGTTGCCCGTTGCGTTGGACAAGCGAAGGTTTGCAGTGTCAGTGGGGTGGGGGGAGAGGCTGTGCATAGACCTCCACCCACCCCCCTGGATCAGCCTCCTTTGGGAGCATGTCTGTGCTCCAAGGGCTGCCTTTCCCACTGAATTACTGAGCAATCATAAGATGAACTGCCTCATCTAGTACCACCTCCCTTGGTTAGTAAAGGAACACATACGATGTTGTAAGTTTTAAATAAAAGTTAGGCATCTTAATTAAGGAATAGAGGTTATTCAGAGAAAAGTAGACAAGTAGTTCTATGTCTCTGTGTTCATTTTTCTTCTTGTCAGCTGAAGAATGGAAGAATATAATAAAATAGGAAATTGCTTGGAGGAAAAGAAACCAAACAAAAGCTGTAAAGTGGATAAATTCTCGTTTTTGCAATTTGCTTTCTCTAGTTCGCTTTACTGTCCACTATTTGTGGTATTTTGAAATCCGAGCTCTTGACTGGCTGTTGAAAGAAACCGGCTGTGCTTCCCCTCGCTTTCCCCTTTAGGTTCCAGCGGCACAGCAACTGCAGGGCTCTCGGCTTGGGAAGAACGCGCTCCACCCGCCCGGGACGCAGGATCGGGAGTGCCCGGACGACTCTCCCCCATCCCCATCCAGGCCACACGGGGTGCC
>NW_010235952.1:0-1490 GCF_000690775.1 Eurypyga helias
GACCGCCATCGCCCAGCCGGGCGGGGAGCGGTGGCACCGGTAGTCGAGGAGGGAGGGAGGAGCCTGCGCGGAGGGCGATGTGATGGTGATGTTCGCCCGAGTGCTGCACCAGCTCGCCGCGCTGCCCCGGATGGGAGCTCCCCGGTTGTTGGGGCAGGGTGGAAGCCTGGGTGCGTCAGGCGCCTCGGGTGGGATGTGGCGATGGGGGCGTGATGCACGCACACTGTTGGTCGCTGTGGGGCGGGAACCTTGGGAACCCAACGATCTCGCCTGCTGCTGGACTGTAAGGGTTCTAGCATGGCCTTTTATTCCCAGCGACTTGGAAAAGGTTTGTATTTCGTGCGTTTCTTATAAATAGTCCTAAAAGGGATCCTCAGATCCCGTTTAGGTGCAGGAAGGTGTCATGCAGACCCAGGTGGTAGGGGGTGTTGTCTATCAGTGTTGTGATGGAATCCAGTTCTGTTTAGAACCTGCCCTTGCACCAGGAACCGTGTGGTCAGCTGAGGTTCTCAGGTGTTGGGATGGGCTGCCCAGGGAGGTGGTTGAGTCACTGTCCCTGGCGGGATTTTAACAGGCAAGATGCTGAGGGGCCTGGGTTAGTGGTGGGCTTTGGTTTAGTGGTGGACTTGGTAGTGTTAGGTTTACGGCTGGACTTGATGATCTTAAAGGTCTTTTCCAACCTGTTCTGTGATCCAGTATTCATTGGATTTTAGTCTCATTAGAAAGGTAAAAGTGAAAGCAGGGATGTGGCTCTAACCAAAACCTGCTTCTGGCCTTTGGAGGCATTTACTCGTCTCTTGTCCCTCAATACTGTCCCAAGCAAGTCAAGAGCAGATTGAAGGATCCAGCCTCAAGAGCCACAAGTGTCCCAAACAAGCCACAACAGAACAGCTTGTTTTGATCTGACAGAGACCAGGCCAAACAAAAACAGAGTCTCCTCAAAGAAGGGGCAAGTGCAAGCAGAAGAGGTGAAGCAGGCCGGGGGATGACTTCAGAAATCATCGCCGTTCCTCTCCTTGCTGCAGAGGAACAGCTGCAGGCAGCGGGTAGTGTTAACGCATGGAGAGCGGGAATATGGCAGAGCTGACCAGCGTCTGCTCACAGAGCGCTGGCACGTGTCCCCCCCTGCTTCCTGATGTGTCTGTCTGGTGATGGAGATGCCCGTAGGGACAGAGGAGGTGCTCGCCCCTGCCTCAGACTTTAGGCTTTGTTTACCGTCCCACGGGGGAATCGTCCCAGCTACTGGAAGAAACAAAAAGCAGTCAGAGCCTACATTCTATCCTAAAAGTCACAGAGGGATGCTGCCTGCACTCCTGCTGCGGGTTATCCCAGGCACCCAGCTCGGGGGCAAGCAGCACTAGGTGCTGGCAGCCCAAGGGGCCGCAGCCTAGGCACTACCAGCAGAAAAAATAAAGGGTTATATCCCCTGCTGTCGTGTGCCATGGGTGGGTGTCTGCGTGTCCCAGGGGAGGTGTGTGCCATGTGTGTGC
>NW_010235953.1:0-214 GCF_000690775.1 Eurypyga helias
GGTGACTGTGCGGGCCCGCAGGGACTCGTTCTTACTGCGTTCTCCTTCCCTCAGGTGGAAGCTCAAAGTCTCCGAGCCCGTGAGGAGGGATGGACCAAAGGTATTGGCTGGTCGATGCGCCGGGCTCACCCTCTCCTCCCCTTTGCTCCCGCCAGCTCCTGCTGCTGCCGGAGCGCCCGCCGAGCCCTGCTCTGCCCGCCCGGCCCTGCCGCGC
>NW_010235954.1:0-10403 GCF_000690775.1 Eurypyga helias
GGGGGGGGGGTGGTCCGCACTGAAGGTTCTTGCCAACAGCACGTTTTTTTTCTGACAGTGCGGTTTTTGCCTCTCTCGCAGCACAGTCTTTGACCAGACCTTGTGTCAGGTGATTAGCAAACAGTTAGCGTCTTTTGTGAGGCAAATTGCTCTGGGAAGGGGCAGTCGAAGGTTTTCTTTACCCTTGCTCTCCGTTTTTCTCCTCGGGGCTTTGGATTTATTTTTGCCTTGCTGTTCTGGAACCCAGCTGTGTCCGTCCAAGGGTGGTGAGATCCTGTATAATTTGTTCTGTTTTTCTGTTATTTTAATTACTTATTAGCAATAGCATTGTTAGTAACTCCATAAGGCTCATTTATATAATTAAATAGTTCTTATCTCAACTTCTACGGGCCTCCCTTGTTTTCCTCCAACCCTTCCTCACTGGGAGTGGGGGGCGTGGAGTGGTGGAGCAACTGGTGGCGCTTAATTGCCCAACAGGGCTAAACCACGACACTGACAAAGTACTGTTAAACAGTACCAGGCCCAATACCAATCCCTGAGGAACACCACTCATCTGGTCTCCACTCAGACATTCAGCCGTTGACCACCACTCTCTGAGTGCGACCATCCAACCGACCCCTTATCCACTGAGTGGTCGGCCCATCAAATCCATGTCTCTCCTATTTAGAGACAAGGATGTCATGTGGGATGGTGTCAAACACTTGCATCACTACGAAGAAGTTCTAATAACAATACTGATTACACTCAGAAAGAAAAAAGAAAAAAATTGGTGAGTGCTCATTATTTTTGATAAATCCACTTTGATTTATTGGTTTTGTGTTTACAAACAAACAAACATTTTTTCCTGAAAATGAAACTAATGGGCCTATAAACTCTTGGTCCTGTATTTTACTTCCTCAGTTACAAGCCCAAAGACAAAGTAATTAAATGTGGCTGATGACTGCTCAACAGGATCTATGCATCAACCCTGGCATGAAGGACCTAATTCTAGAAGAGAACGTGGTCTGCAGCCCGTTCAACTGCCAGTGTTGCTGTCTCAGCCCAGGGAGGAATTCACCAAATACCTCTGGGCTCTGGTCAATTCTCATGTAACTTCCAGGTTGTCTCTAAAACGCTGGATAGTTACCAAAGACACAGACAAGGGACAAGTAGCCTCTTCCAAAGTCATACAACATTTATAGCTTTGAACAGCATTTTAGTGTTTAGAGTTGGTTTAATCAGCATTCATACAGACAGGTGTCTAACTTCAACCTTACAAGTCCAAAGCTGTTATGCCATGATTCTGGGAAGTAGAAGGAAATAAAGCTAGGAGAAGATGGCCAATGCAAGGGCCTTAATGGGTGGCAGATGAAAGGAGGAATGCTACTTTGAATCCTTTAAATTAACAGCTCTCCCCTATTGTTTTTGGCCAATATCCTGAAGTACTTCGTAAGTAATGGAATTACAAAAAAACATGCTGCAGCTTCCAGAGTTTTGCAATCACCAAGGGATCATACAGCTCAAGAAACCAGAGATGGCTACATGCTACAGAAAATTCTAAGTCAAAGGGTTGTGGTCAAAGGTTACTTCGGCAAGCAACCTTCCAGCTTGAGATACAGGAAAGAAAATTTGAGAGGTCTGGTATTTAAACTGGAAACAATGACAAAGAAAATGACTTATTACCTATATCTTGCAAACTGAGAGAAAAAATGTTATTAAAATGACTGTCTCATCAACCCCAGTACTGTATGTTTTTAAAAAAAGAAATTCCATGAAAACATGTGAAACTAGTTTACTTCAAAATTAAACGAAGGTCGTTGCTCTTGCACACATGTCAAATTATTTAAGACTCTAAAATCTCATTTTCCTGGTCTCCTCCATTTTCACCAGAACAAAAAATGTTATCTACCCTGCGACAAGCTATTTAAGAACGTACAGGAAAAGCAGTAGTTGTTTTCATGCTATGTAATGTTAGACCTCCAGGGTCTTAATTAGGAGATGAGAGGAGGCTCCTTAAGTAATCAGTATAATCTCCAGAAGATTTAAAACATTTAACTTAGCATTTCCCTTTTTAGCCCGATTATTTTCACAGCCCTGGGTTTTTCATGCCATGGAAGCACTCTACTCAGACAGCTTGAGTCAAGAATACACAAGTTTTCAGATGAATACCAAAAATAAAGTAAGCCCTTGGAAATGCTGTTTAAAATAATCTTTACAAACACAAATAGATATACTAGCAACATACCTGAAAAAGAACATGAACAGAGCAGCTGTGATGCAGAACAAAAGGACCTACAAGAAGGAGAAAAAGTGTTATTACATAAAACATCACACTACTATTGCATGTTCCGGGTCTTGACAATTTTTCAACTGTTACTGTAAAAGTTACACTTCATTTATATGCTTGATGGGCCAGAATGCAACCTTGTCTGAATCCACCAAAAAGGATTCCCGTTTCTAAAGAACTTTGAGCCGTTCCTGTAGAAATTAAAAAAAAAAAAAAAACACCAGATAAAGGTCCAAACCAGGTCTTTGGGACAACAGACACAGCACACAATGACACTTTAAACAGTCTGAAATAAAAGAATAAATGATGAAATAATAATAAAACAATAGAGCATCAGAATGGAAATTTAAACACTGTATTATGCCTGTCTTTGCTTTGTGATTTATTCAAATATCACACTGCTGGTTTCAGTTTAAAAGGCAGGACATTTAAGATGTTTGTACAGACAGCTGCTTCTGCTTAACTGCCTTCCAGCAGTTTGAGAGAGACAATTCTACTCCCACATCACAGTATCCTTTCTAGAAGTTAACCTCACTTGGAATAATCCCATCTTGCCCTAGATTATCAATGTGATCATACAACAGTCAGTGAACAACTTCAGCAGGTCCCAAGAATTGAAAGGGGAGCATCCTCCATCTTCCTCCCATCCTCTCAGTACTCTTACCTCCTCTGTACCTCCTGCAGTGACTCACAAATGCTGAAGAAAAAAAACCCAAGGAGACAAAAAAAGTACATCAAAACTTTGGTGAGTTCACAGATTCACAGAGTAGAAGGGGTTGGAAGGGACCTCTAGAGATCATCTAGTCCAACCCAGAGCAGATCACCCAGAGCAGGATCACCCAGAGTAGATCACACAGGAACAAGTCCAGGCAGCTTTGGAAAGTCTCCAGGGAAGGAGACTCCACCTGGGCAGCCTGTGCCAGTGCTCTGTCACCCTCACAGGGAAGAAGGGTTCCCTCATGTTTAGATGTCTCAGGGCACCTCCTGACCTGTGCCTACATGTAGAAAGTCACCTTAACACAGCTGCTGGCTGGGGGTACGGGCAGGGGACAGCTTGGCCGTCAGGGACTGATCAGACCCCTCCTCAGCCTCCTCTTCTCCAAGCTAAACAGCTCCAGCTCTCTCAGCCTTTCCTCATATGGACAGTGCTCCAGGCCCTTCACCATCTTAGTGGCCCTGCGCTGGACCCTCTCCAGTGGTTCCTTGTCCTTCTTTAACTGAGGAGCCCAAAACTGGACACAGCACTCCAGCTGACGCCTCACCACCGCAGAGTAGAGGGGAAGGATAACTTCCTTCGACCTGCTGGCCACGCTCCTCTTAATGCATTCCAGGATGCCATGGGCTTTCTTGTCCGCGAGGGCACACTGTTGGCTCATGGTCATCCTCTTGTCCACTAACATTCCAAGGTCCTCTTCCCTAGAGCTGCCCTCCAAGAGAACAGCCCCCAACCTGTACTGATCCATGGGATTGTTCTTCCCCAGATGCAGTACTTCACACCTGCTCTTATTGAATTGAACAAGATTTCTCCCCACCCAGCTCTCCAGCCTGTCCAGGTCATGCTGGGTGGCAGCACGGCATTCTGACATGGCAGCCACTCCTCCCAGTTCGGTATCATCAGCAAACTTGCTGAGAGTACACTCTATCCCTTCATCCAGATCATGAATGAATATATTGAATAGGGCTGGACCCAGCACTGACCCCTGGGGGACACCACTGGAGTTCTCCCCAGTTTGGTGAGATGAGATCACTGGAAGGGTGTACAAGCACCGGAGCACGTGCAGGCAAAAGGGAGGGAGAGGGACCTCCATGCTAGGAGCAGGAAGGGGAGAAAGGACAAATCCATCCCCTGTGAGATACCAAGAAGCTGTTGTACTTTATCCATAGAACTCCTTGTACATACAGCTGAACAACTCCACCAGGCTTTAAATTCATAACCTGCCTTAATCCACTCCACTTTGCCAGATACAGCTCAAGGGTGAGAAAATACTGTTTTGTTCTAGACAGACGGGCCCATACTCGTAACTTCATTCAGAAGGCAAAAACCTTCAGAAAAATCACAAGCGTTTTGCAATTTTTGCAAACACTTGCACTTATTCTCAAGGACTGAACAAGTTCTGATAAGATCTGATAGGATACAGACGGCTTAAGTGAAAAGAAATGGCAATGCTGGCAGCAGTGCATATTTGAAGGTTATACACACACAGAACAGTGTGCTGCGGCGTGACACAGATCAGAAAGTGTGATAAAAATTTGAACAGGAAAAGTTTACAGTGCCTTTCAGAGAAAAAAATCTTACAATGAGACTATTTCCCTTTTCTAAATCCCCTGGCATGTGACTGAAAATTAGGTCACACAAGACATTATAACATTTACTGTGTAAACTACCTATTTTTTTTTCCTTTTCCTTCACCAGTACTACCATACTTTATTCTTCTGCATCAAAAATGTTATCATCCAAAATAATTTTATATTAAATCACTTGAGTGAAGTGAGGACAATTACATATTTCAGTTCAAACTATCAGGGAAAGCAGACTTACACTTAAATCCGAGTTCTACTTATGAAGATCTGCCCTAACCCACCGAAGTTCAAACTATATTTAATGATTCAGACAACAATCATTAATTCTTTGGATGCCATTTCTCGGAGACAGAAGGGACAAGAAGCCTTGAGAGCTGGAGCAATGATACTGAGAAATAAGTGAGAAATGGCAACGAACTCTTCAGCATCTCCTCCCGTGAGAGATGCTCCAAGCCCTTAATCGCCTTCACTGGTCCTTCACTCCAGTATGTCCTTGTCTGTCTCGTACTGGGAAACCCAGCACTGGCTGCAACACTAGGGATGTGTCTCACAGGGCTGAGCAGAGGGGAAGGATCACCTCGCTTGCCCTGCCGGCAATGCTGCTTCTAAGGCAGCCCACGAGGCTGCTAGCCTCCTTTGCTGGCTCATATTCAGCCTGGTGCCAACCGGGACCCCCACGTTCTTTCCTGCAAAGCTGCTTTCCAGCGCCCCCAGCGTACACTGGTGCCTGGGTTTGTTAATCCCCAGGGGCCGGACTTGGCACTTCCCTTTGTTGAACCTCATGAGGTTCCTGTCAGACCATTTCTCCAGCCTCCTGAGGTTCCCCTGGATGGCAGCACAACTGCCTGGTGCGGCAACTACTCCTCCCAGTTTTGTGTCATCTGCAGAGGATGCAGCCTCATCCAGGTCATAAATGAAGATGCTAAAGACCCCAGTACGGACCCGCAGAATACCCCACCAGTACAGGCTTCTCACTGGACTTTGTGCTGCTGATACCAACCCTTTGAGTCTGACAGTTCATCCCAGCCAGTTTTCAGTCCACCTCACCATCCACCTATCATCAAATTGTCTATAATCTATATTCTATTTGGCAAAGTCTCGACAGCTTATGGTACTTTAAGAACTTGATTAATAATTATCAGATGCCTTCCAAAACTTAAAACTATTCTATGAAAAAAACAAGATGTGTAAGACCATGACTAGGTGGAAAAGAGGTAACTGGTACCAATTTTTGTAAGTGAGAAGACAAGGGAATTTTAGGCAGTCTACCAGCCTACTTCTAATATCCACAACCATAATGGAATAAATTATTTGAAATAGCTAGTTTATAAATATCTAGACAACAAGACTGTAAAAAACAACCAACCCAACAAACAAGTAAATTAAACTACTGTAATTTTCTTCCTTACAGATGTCTATAGGACAGGAGCAGGTGTGACTTATCTGACCTGTAATGCACCATTGTGCCAGCTGCATTTGTTAATTGAGTGGGCATCGAGCTGCTCCAGAGCACTACAGGAGAATCTTAGAATCGCAGAATGGTTTGGGTTTGAACGGCCCCTGAATATGATCCAGTTCCACCCCCCCTGCCATGGGCAGGGACACCTTCCACTAGACCAGGTTGCTCAAAGCCTCATCCAGCCTGGCCTTGAACACTTCCAGGGATGGGGCATCCACAGCTTCTCTGGAAGTTAGGAAAAAACTCTACTTGTTAGCAGTTCATTATCAAACTCAAAGGCATTTTAACTGAGGTCTCCAAAAAGATTTTGCTTCACTCCTCAGGAATGAATTGAATGATGCAACAGAAGTTATGTCACACATTCACAAAATCCTTTACAGGTCAGGTCTTCACACAAAGTGACTGAATTGCCCAAAGTCAACAAGATGAAATTCAGTCACAACAAGAACGAAGTAGTTGGCAGGAGAAATCACACACATAAAATCCATGACAAGAAACAACTGTGAAGGCAGAGCAGGAGTGTAACAAATTCAATTCGGGCCCTACAAGGAAGCTGGGCGGGGGGGGGCTTTTTACAAGGGCCTGGAGTGACAGGACAAGGGGTAAGGGGGTTAAATTGAAAGTGGGGAGGTTTAGATTAGATATCAGGAAAAAGTTCTTCCCAGAGAGGGTGGTGAGGCACTGGCACAGGGTGCCCAGAGAAGCTGTGGATGCCCCATCCCTGGAAGTGTTCAAGGCCAGGCTGGATGAGGCTTGGAGCAACCTGGTCTAGTGGAAGGTGTCCCTGCCCATGGCAGGGGGTTTGGAACTAGATGGTCTTTAAGGTCCCTTCCAACCCAAACCGTTCTATGATTCTATGAAATTCCACAAATCACAAATAAATAGGCACCAGCCATGCAATTCTGTGGAAAGCGCTGTGAAATCTTACAGACTCTAATAGGAGCAAAGGAGGTAAAACACAGAGGTGTACTACATTAAGGACCTGGTGCTAGCAACACCCAAAAATACGGTGTTGGGCACTAGTGTTAAAGAAAACCATAGACAAATCAAGACAGTCTGGAAGAGGATGATGAAAATAACAGGCGTGTGGTGTACGACTGCTGGGAGGCTGCTAAAGCTGAAAAAGAGGTCGCTAGTGACGAACATGACAACTATCTTCGTATAATTATCATATAGTAAGAAATCTGTCTCATCAAGTACAGGAAGAGGAAGACAGAGCTAAGCCTGCAGCAAGACCAATGTAGGCTACACGTTAGGAAGAGGTCTCTCTGCGAGGTAGTGACACACTAGAAATAGTTGCCTCTGAGACTGTAAAACCTCCTTTATCAGAGGTGGTTAAAATCGGCAAACACCTCTGAGCAATGCTCTGAGCATGTCTGACACCATCTCTCCCAACATTGATACAGCTGAAGGGCAGCAAGATGTGCAGCTAAACCAGACTGTTTTACATGAAATGCACAGCCCAAGAGGGAATGCCCAGTGCTGGACTTCTTACCAAGAAACAGAAGGTAAATGGTCCCCATTCTCCTTTTCATCAACTTTTCCCTATCCTACAGATTTTTTTGTAGCATCTTCAGTACAATATACAGTAACTACATTAGTTTTAAAAACAACTATACTAAAAACAAGAGGAAAAAATTCTAAGGCCTACAGCAATATAACTCTAAATACTGAGTGAATTTCAGCCTTAAAATCTGAGCGAGCAGGAAGCCTCACTTCAGATTTTTCTTGCAGAGTCCATCACTTTTTGATTTACAATACAAGGTTAACAAATTGTGCTGGGCAACACACAGACCTTGAAACTTTCCAGCTGCACAACCAGATACAACAAGCAGAAAACCTACACGTTTCTAGGAAGAATGATACGCCCAAAGTATTTTAACGTTTTTAAGGAGATGCACATAGGTTACAAGGAAAAGGCCCCATGCTCCAGGCCAGGTTAGCTTATTTACTGTGTAAGGGGAGCACTGTGATTAATTGATGATATTATACAAACCTTAATAAATTAAGAGGAAAGTATGTGACAAAACTTAAGAGGTACTTTTTCCAACTCTCTGTTATCTGACAAAGCCAATATTTTATCTCTTTTCAAGAAAGCTTAGGCCTCATGTAAACAGCATCACGAGGAAACGTTCAGCAGTTCCTAGTTCTGAGCACAAACCATAAACTTCTGAAAGTAGTTACCACCAGCCCCAGTAACACCACCAGCAGCTCACAAACCAGCTGCTAGTGCAGCCAGATAGAAATCTTGGACAGACAAAGGGGGGAAAAAAAAAAAAAATTGAAAAACTGTTAATGCTACTCACAAATCTCATGTAAACCCTAAGGTTACGTGTGTTTTCCTAAAGCATTCTCATAACAGTCACAATTCCTGTGGTAAGTCTCTGCCCGGAGGCTGCTGGTTCTCCCATAGAGTCAGAATAATGAGTAGGGCTGAAGTCTGGGATAAAGGAACACAGACCTTGTACTTCAAAAGAAAAAAGCACTGAGGATACACATAATCTATGTAAATGAAGGCAGAAGGAGAGAAAAGGGACCAAATCTGTGATATCACCTGGTAGAAGCATTTAATCACAGAATGGTTTGGGTTGGAAAGGACCTTAAAGCCCATCTAGTTCCAACCCCCCTGCCATGGGCAGGGACCCCTTCCACTAGACCAGGTTGCTCAAAGCCTCATCCAGCCTGGCCTTGAACACTTCCAGGGATGGGGCCTCCACAGCTTCTCTGGGCAACCTGTGCCAGTGCCTCACCACCTTCTCTGTGAAGAATTTCTTCCTGATATCTAATCTAAACCTCCCCACTTTCAATTTAAACCCATTACCCCTTGTCCTGTCACTACAGGCCCTTGTAAAAAGTCCCCCCCAGCTTCCTTGTAGCCCCTTCAGGTACTGGAAGGCTGCAATAAGGTCTCCCCGGAGCCTGCTCTTCTCCAGGCTGAACAAGCCCAACTCTCTCAGCCTGTCCCCATAGCAGAGGTGCTCCCGCCCTCTGAGCATCTTCGTGGCCTCCTCTGGACTCGCTCCAACCGGTCTATATCCTTCTGATATTGGGGCTTCCACAGCTGGACGCAGCACTCCAGGTGGGGTCTCACAAGGGCAGAGGGGGAGAATCCCCTCCCTCGACCTGCTGGCCACACCTCTTGTAATACAGCCCATTTAGAGTGTCGGAGCCGCAGTTCAACACTGACTAGTGTTAAACCCAGTTCACAGAAGACCTCGGGCTGTTTCAACCACTGGCAGAGCAACACTTGGCTTCAAGCATATTCATGAAGCCTGAAAACCATCACCTTCTTGATCATCCACTTCAGAGTGAATGGGAGAGCTGTATCTACACCTGATGATAAAAACCCAGAGTAACTACTCCTAGTCCGTGAAGGCTGTGTGCTGTGGAAAACAGAACTGTCAGCTAAGGTCTGACTGAGCAAACTTTTACTCGTAAAATCATGGAAAATTAAAAGCCCAGTTAAAAGAAGGCCCTCTAATAATAGCTACTTGAGCCCATTTCTTCCAAAACTAACAAAAAAGAGAACATAGACTAGTATTATGTAATTTTAAATCAATCACTAATTAATATTTCTACAAATATGCCCATAGTAACAAGGATTTTATACTAATATGTGCTTGTGTTCTGAAATGACTACTTTTTAAAACAGATTTTCAGTTTTACAAGCATTTTGTGATCTATATACATGCAACTGGCAGCTCTGTATAGTGCTCAAAATTTTTTACTCTACAAACATAATCAGAAAAAAAAAAAAAAAAAAAAGAACAAAACTAACCTTTTTTTTCTTTTTATGTCCCTACTTCAGACATGAGGAAGGATTCTTTGAGCCCAAAAGTCATTCTGTTTTTTTCCTGTACATATTAATTAGTCTAATTAAAATAAAACCTAGCTTTAACCATAAACCCACAGAGCTACACAAACAGCACTAAAATTGGTGCAATCGTAGCAACTTGTCAACTGTTGCTTGTGGTTCCTAAATTCTATTTCAAGACATGTTACTGCTCCAACAGAAATGTTTTCTACAGCTCTTCTCACTAAGGTTACTTCCTAAGGAAGCTCCCTTCTAATAATAATAAAAAATAAAATAATGACACTAGACAAGCAGATTAATCTAACGGTCTTGTACTGAAGAAAATCAAGGAAATAAATGTGCATGAAATATCTCTTTTCCACCTGCACACTCCATTAATGTAAATGGCAGTGTCCTAATCATGAACTGTCTGTATAAAAATGATACGCTGTTCTTTGCCAGGAATAAACATCTGGTTTAAAAACATAAAGTTGTCTGTAATTTTATAGTAGTTAAACAGGATGGAAATCACAGAATCGTTCTGATTAATTCGACAAGATACCAGAATCATAGAATCATAGAAT
>NW_010235955.1:0-19116 GCF_000690775.1 Eurypyga helias
GCACTCAACGCGCCCGCCCAAGCGCGTTCCTGGGGCGTCGGGGTGGTCAGGGCCTGCTGCACTGAGGAGGATGATGTGCGGGCAGCGGAGCCGGAAGCCCTGGAATGGGATCCAACGTGTGTAAATACACTGCACCTCCCCGAGTCTGCTCAGGGCTGGGGCCTCCCCAGGCTGGCAGCTCGTGTGCATAAACCCTGCGGCGCTGTGCGACTTGCTGGGCTCTGGACCGGGCGGTGGGCTGGCAGTGGTCCCCAGCGCTAGAACAGGAAGTCGGTTTGAGGACAGATTCCTGGTTTGTGACCCGTTTAGGGCAAGGAATACTCCATCTAACCCTGCACAGGCTGGGTAATTCTCCTCCCTTACCCTTTGTCGTGCAGAGCCACCTGTTCAGGGCTAAGCCCTTTCCTGGGTGGGTTGCCAGAGCACCTAGTTTGCAGCTAAGGCGGCGACGAGAAACAGGGGCATGGGATTCCTGATCTCTTTCGAAGCAAGCAGGCGGTGGGAAGGGAGTTTTGCAGCTCTCTGTGGCCACCGTAAAATCCTCTGCCTTGTAACAGGCTACTCCAAGGTTACTGTTTGTCCTAATCACACTGCTTGGTAAATGGGAGAACATATACAAAGTTACCAAACTTGCCTCCTGCCCTTCCCTGGGGTGGCACCTCGCTGGGGGCTGGGTACTGCTTCGAGCAAACGCAGCTCGTGCGCCTTGTGTTGTGTGAACCCTGGGCATGTTCACTGTGTGACATCAGTCCCGGCTGAAACCTTTACTCTGCAGATGCAGCAAAATTGCCATGTTACTCTATTTATAGACAGGACATAAATAACTCGATGGAGGTCAGGTGAGAGAGTTGTGACAAAGCTGTGAGGTAAATAAGCGCTTGATTCATGGGCAATGGCAAGGAGAGGGAAGATGCTTCTATTAGCTCAGACGTCTTAATTCCCTTTTCATCACTGTTGCAATTGGATTAGTCCCTCCCTTTTGCACCTCTGGTGTGCAGTGCACACACTCTTCTCCTTTCCCAGGCTGCAGAGCATCCCTTTCCTGCTGCAGTTGTGATGTGCTTCACGTGAATGGGCATTTCTGAGTGTGTGCCTGCTGTATTTACTTAGGTGTAATGCTGGGAACAGAGCAACACCAAAGTCTTTCATTTCTGGTTGATTAGAGATTTGCTGGGTAACTTTCAAGAACTGGACCATTTTCCTAATGCCTATGTTTCAGACACACTTGTGTAGCTTTGTAGCAGAGTGCACAGTCACCTGGGTATCTCTAGGAGTTGTGTCGGCTGACAGATACTATGATTCTTACTATTGTAATTCCTGAAAAAATGAATATGCTTCATTGCAGGTCGATTACCCAGAAGCTGTGCCTTTTGCTCTAACACTTCCCTAGTGTTAAAGGTGGCAGGCTGCATTTACAGTAGTCTGCAAGACAGCACAACCTGGAAGTGGCTTAAAGGTGTGCAATCTTCCATTTGTTTATCCTCGTGTAGCTCATCAGAGGGTAGCTCTTCTGTGATGCTTATCACACTGCTGAAGTGCTGGTGGGGCCCCTTCATCCAGAGCCTGCTTTTCATGGAACTGTCCTGCAAAACTGGGGACAACTATTCCCTGGAGTTCATTTGTGTTGAACCCCCATCCCACCCACAGTTCAGCGCAGTGTAATTGGTATATGGATTTTAACCTTCTTTTCTGAAGTGCCATTTTCTTTGCTTTCCTAATGTCACATAGAGAAATGCTGATGACCTCTGGATGCAGTTACCTAGAGCCAGCTCCTTTCGGGAAGGCAAAAGGGAGCTTGTTAAGTTACCTCCACGCTTAATTAATGGTCTAACTTGGTGGGGTGGAAATGGTCCCTTCTGCCCAGCACAGTTCTCTTACTGCCGTGTGTCACTATGTACCCAAATCTGCACTTCATGTCAGTGCTAAAATGGTCACTGTGCCTGCTGCAGGCATAAATGGGATGAATGTCAGTAGCTTACATGTAGCTCCTGATTGCCCTTGTGTGACTGTTGTGTGAATCGTTCGGAGGGCTGAGCAAAGGAAGGGAATAGGATAGTGAATTTGAGGCCTTTATTTCCATTTGCTGAAGTCAAATAACTGGAATTAAATGTGACCTGTCTGAAAGCCAACCTTGTTTCCAAAAAGTGCATGGGGAGCTGAGATCAGAAGACACATTGCAAACATTGCACTTGCCTCAAGTTATGCTACTGCAATCATTTACTTGACTAATGAATCCCCTGGGCTGCTAGCAAGAGAGCAAATCTCTCATTCATCTTCTTAATTTAATAAGCAGAGGGGTTGGCCTTAAGGGTAAATGAAATGCGTAGTGATCCCATGAATGTTTCAGCAAATTGATGTACAATAATATAAGGGAGATCCAGCGAACGGCTTACTTTATTCTGAGAGACTGTCAGTGGGTTTTAAGGGAAAGGGAGAGAAGCTAGAGCTGATAGCTCGCTGTAGCCCTCTCCACTGGTTTCTCTCCCGAGCTCTCCCATCTGACCAGGCTGGAATGCAGGCGTTTTGTTAGGAATCATCTAGTGAGCTTAGTACAAAAGCCTGTGGTGCTTGGTGCTGCACAAAAGACAGCCCTCAGTGAGCCCCTGAAAGGCTGACCAGGCAATGCAGCCTCTCTGTACCATCTATCACTGCTGTTTGGCTTGCTTGTGTGTACGGACCTGTTTCTCCTTGGAAAGGTTCATGGAAGAGCTGGAGGATGCCTGTACTTGTGGGAGCTAATGAGGCTCATTCCTGTCTTTCATACTCTTAATTACTTTAGAGAAAAAAATCAATGGTGTGAAACAATGAAATGCTTAAATGGCTACAGCAGTGATTGTTGGTTCTGCCACAATTACTTGATTATGTGTGATCACCCGGCTAAGTGTTATGCATTAGGGAAACAGAGGCAGAGATGAAGTCATAATATTGCTACAGATAAAACTTCTTAGTGTAAAAACGGGTAAGGAGACCTTCCAACATATGCAGTTTTGTTTTGGTTTTTTTTTTACCCACCACCAAATAAAAATCCCAGAAGGGAATACTTCTTAATCTTTACTTTATATGGTTCATGGTTTAATTGACTTTTGGGAGGCTGGCTAAAGTATAAAGAAGCTGAAAATGGGAATGCTTGTTCTTGGCTATTGTTTGAGTGAGGATTTTGGGATTAGATGCTCCATTGCTATTGAATGTAGTTTATTACTTACGATCTTCCAAGGCTCTTTACGATGAACATAAAATGCAGAGCAGAAAACTGAGCTAAATTGTCAAAAAAATAGTGGATTTTGGCATGTCGTGAATTTCAGAATTCTTGAAATCAAACTGGATGGTCACATTTTCTGTTAATGAAGGTAAAATAATCAGATATAATGAAGTTCATGTATTGCATTGGAATCTGAAATAATTGCATTTGTGAACTCGGTCTAATTTGATGGGCTGGAAGCTACAGAATATGGGGTTAACTTATGAAATTTCATGTATATGCATTAGTATTATTAGAGTAAGATTGTTCATAATGGAGTGCTTTTGGATCCTGGCCAGTATTTGTAGGGCTGTTCTTCTGGAGAGTGGTGACTTTAAGAATACTGTGTAGCAAATTGCTCCTTTTAATTGAGGTAAATAGCTGTCATGCGCTAAACAAGGCACCGGCATAATGTGAGCAGTATTGTTCTATTTTTAGGGTTCAGCTTGCAGTTCTTAACACACCAAGGATGGAAGACCTTGAAAATCTCAGTACTGCAGCATTTATGCTATCGCATAGCAAAATTCCTCAGAAACACTAAATTGTTGACTGGATTTGTTGTAAACACAGAGTTTCTTGTCACTTGGAAGCCAAGCTCAGAGCCAGCTCTCGTGTCCCGCTGTTCCCTGGGCGGTCAGCAACACCGCTGCCAAGTGCCGGAGTCGCACGGTGCCTGCGACTCTGCAGCCTGTTTGGTGGCAGCTGTAGGTGCCATGTGCAAGATGCTCCTGTGTCGGGACACGGTCAGTGTTGGAGTGTGGGTAGCTTAACGTTGTAACAAAGAAAGTTTGACTGAATTGGACTGCTAACGTCTTGTGTCCTTTGCAGTATTGTAACTGTAGGAGATGCACATTGTGGGAAACATTTTTATTCACATGAGAGAAAACAACAACTAGGTGTTTGGGTTTCGGTGAGATGGGGCAGAGGGGAAACTTCCGAAGGGGAACATCCTCATTTCCACTGTAACTAAGTAAGAGGCTTGACATTAAATGGTCTGTGCTGTCAAGCCTGTCTGGGAAATGAAAGGTTTAGGCAGATGTGTGGTCAGAGCCTGTGCTCATTCATGGAGCAGGTGGTACTGAGGTATGAAACAATCCCGTCCGGGCATGCGGCGTCGCTCCCTCAGGTGTTCCTTCTCTGTGAGGTGACTTTGAACTGGTCAGTAAAGGCCAGATTCATTCCCAGACTTCAGACATGAACACTGTGGCATAGGAAGAGGAAAAAGAAATGTCCTGGTTCTGTAGTTGGGATGTAGATGGTGGGGGATACATGCCCCTGCAGGCTAGGAATCCCCGTGATATGGAGCACTCCTAAGGTCTTGGATATTGGCTGCTGCCTGCTATTCCAGTTAAGCTCCTGCATCTTCATCCCTTCTTAGGACAGGACTGGTTTTATCAAAGGAACAACCTGAAGTGAAGGAAGGGACATGGTGTGGCTGAGCCTTCTGCTGGAAGAGGGTAGATTGTGTAGGTCTCCTCTTGCTCCTGGTTGTAAAGCCTACTCCTCCCTTTCCTTGCAGATCTCATCAGATGCATTGAGCAGATGCAGTTTGTTGGACTAACAAAATTATCCCTCTTGGGGTAACTCACCTCCAGGGGTAACCCAGTAGACATACTAGTTCTGGGTGCAAGTCACTGGATAAGGGACTTAACTCCTTGACCCCCGCCCTTGGCTTGCTTCTTGGTGAGTGTTTCAGAGCTGCTTGCTGATGTTACTTCAGCCAGCCTAACTCTTTGATGCTGTAGCCTGTTTTCACTTGAGAGTGATTTTTGTGCTGGTGTATTAGAATAATGAAATTTTTTGGCTGTACTGCTAGCTGTCACTTCCTTCCTAAGAGTCTGGGCAACATTTAGCTGTTAGATGGGGAGAACAAACAGTGGAAACATTAAGCTGATTCAGCCTTGCGTTCACCTCTGCATGCCAATGCCTAGATAATGTTACGATTTTTGTGTGAACCTGATGAGCATCTGGGTGAGAGAGGCCAGCAGTCTTGGCTGAGACATCAGATTTTCAATTCCCAGTTTGGTGTGCGTAACTCGCTCCAAACTGGGAATTTGTTATCAAACTGGTGTAGGGCTTTCAAGAAATACACTGATAGCCTGGGGTCTGTCCCCAGGAAGGGTTTATCTGATGCACGCACAGGCACTGGACCCCAAATCTCCTATCTCCCAAGCACCTCTCTTGCTGTGTTGCCTCTTTGCATAATTGAGAAGCGTCTGGATTCGCGTGCTGTGCTGTGCTGTCTTGTGTGGCTGGTGAGAAGCTTGCCTTGAAATGGAAGAGCTGAATGACAGGGATATACAAGAGCTGTAATGCCAGCCAGGGCCTGAGCTTGCATATTCCTGTGTGTCTGAGGGTGCCCAGTGCCAGATGCATCTGAGAGGTGCCAGAAACTCCTTAGTGTGCTCTTTTAAAATGTCAAACTCTTCTGTCTGCTCCACAGAGCAATGAGATCTTTCATGTCTTCAGCTGAGCCTCCATATTAAAAATGGTAGTTCTGTACCTCATTCCAGAGCTTGCTGGGTTTCATTTGGCCAGAAGTCCAAACCTCTCCCGTACTCCTGCCCCGGGAGGTTTAGCCTTAATGCATTTATCTGTGTGTACAAGGAGAAGGGAACATTTCTGTTTTTACAGATGGCGTGTATTCAGGAAATCCAGTCAGCTGGTGTGGATCTGGAAACCATTCTGCCCTTATTAACACCCTCCAATGATATAAACAGAGAATCCCCAAAGCAAGGAGCAGTCTAAATAAAACTTCAGGCCAAACCAGAACATCTAAGGTGTGCCAGATCTTGTCTCGGGGAAGGAGAGAGGATGGGAAGTGCCAGGAAAGGGAAGATCTTAATTTCTAAGAGCACAGCCCTGTGATTATGGAAAGTCTGTTCTCTTGCTTCTCCCAGAAGGGAGAGAGGAAAGCTGAGGAAGGGATATCCTAGGGAAAGGACCACTGCCGCCTCTTTTCTCTTGGAAGTGACTGGTGAGATCTAAGCTAGGGATTGTCTTAAGACAAAGGTTGGAGGCCAAAAAGCCTTTATAGACCTGGTCCTGTATGTGCTGTCTGCCTCAGTTGCCCATCTGAAGTACAGGAAGGGCAACTAAACCCATCCAGCTGCAGTGTCTGTTACAGGGTGGGAGCCCTGAGCTCTCGCTGTATGGCATGTCCCTCCTGGTTTCTGGAGGGAGGTCTGGTGGGTGCAGGTACCTTACATCAGGGGTTGGGGAGGGTGTAATAGCTCCGGATACATCTCTGCTGTCTGCCCTCATCCTGACTTGCGTTTGTAGTGGGGATGGACTGTGGACCAAAGTGATCTTTAATGTGGTGTTTAAGAGGCTATTCCTGTGTCCTGTCAAATGGACCGGGACAGATTTTCCAGGGTTGACATCTCTGATCAAGAGAAAGGTGGCGAAGAAGCTAGAAAATGCTGTGTGATGCAACTTTGATAGCTGAAATTTAAAAAGGGAGTTTCCTCATTTTCTTCTACTGTCTTATCTCTTTCTGCTTCCCTTTTATCTCTCTTCCCTTTTTGTTTGTGTCTGTTCTTTCCCTGTAATTCCTCGTGTAAGTAAAAAAGAATTTAATATGCTGAGACAGGAGAGAAGCTGTTCCATGCGTTGCAGATGCACAACATGTCTTCATTAACTCCCCATGACATTCAAAATAGCTGGAGATAAAGACAAACTAAATCTGGGAAGACAAATACAAACAGTGTTCCCCTCCCTCTCGCCCTGCACAGTGCTCCCCCCGGGCACGCATTCAGTTACCGAGATGAATGGAGCAGCGTGGGGCAGCGTTGGGGATGCTCCCACTCGCGCTGCCCACTGCTGCCATCAGATGGCCCCACACTTCACGGAATCCGCTCGCTGCCCCGGGCCCAGCCGCGGAGATGCTCCGTGGGCTCTGCAATCCCTCCTTTCCCTCGTGGGGCAGCAGCTAGCAAAGCCCTGAGCAGGCATCGCTGCATCTCCCCCGTCTGTGCTGTCCCTTTTCGGCCTCCTAAGGTGTCTGGAAGCGAACACCTTGGTGTGTAAGGCACTAGATGGGGAGCGAGGAGTCGGGGCCCTCTCCACCCTTCTGTATAGGTGGGAGCGATGTAGCTTCTCCCGTGGGTGTGGGGTGTGGACGGGTGTCAGTGGGAGTGCTTGCTGGGAGAGGCTGTGTGTGCACTTGCTTCTGCTCGCCAGCAAATCTAGATGGCTTTATAGAGAGCCCGAGGTTCCAGCTTTTGCTCTGCTGTGTGGGTTGGAGTTGTGTGTGCCCATGTCCACGCTGGCTTGTCTCCCCAGCACACGGAGCTGCGCTGCTGTGTAAGGAGGGCGGTGGTGCGAAGGCAGTGCAGGTGCAGAGGGTCTCATTGTAGAACCCATTTGTCAGAAGATCCTGTCCTGTAAAATACCATGGTTCCTGTTCGCTAGCAGTTAATGTGGCTGTAAAGAGCCTCATAACTCCCAGAGATCTGGGTCACAATTTGAATTATTGTTGGGGAGGCGTCTCTGTACCCTGGGGTTTGCAGCTGGGTGCCTGGAACACCCCGGCTTGCTCTGCCTCGGAGGTGCACGAAGAGCTGCTCTTCCACGCATCTCTTCCCGTACTCCACCAGACTCAACTCCATTCAAGCTTTACTTGTGGAAGTCTCTCTGTGATCTCGGAGCTTTTCTGTTGCTGCAGTGCTGCAAGAGCGAGGGGAGCTCAGATTACTGCAAGCTGGGGTGAACAGCTTCCCAAGGAAGGACTTGCCATCTCTTTCCATTACAGTGTTTTCAGTTCCCTACCTCTCTGCACACAGCAGATGATTATCTCGCAAAAGCATTCTTTTTTTTTCCTGTGTAGTTCAAATTATCTTTTCATAAGTGCATTACCTTGCATTTGTCTGCACTGAACTTCGTCTGACTTCATGCTGCCCATCCACCTAGCTTTATTAAATGTAATTGGAATTGAGTTTGGGCTGGGGGGAGGCCTGGGGTTGATGCAGCAGGAAAGCAGAGGCCTGTGCTTCCGGGACTGAGGAAATATTGTGGGCTATTGCAGTTGTTGAGTCCTGTTAAATCCAGTTGTGTTCATGTTACAGTGAATTAAGTGAGTATCAGAAACCAAATGGCCAGGCAGAACCTCATCTCTGCTACACCAGGCTTAAAACTGGAATAACCAAGCAGCCTTCCTTGTGTGGATTCACGTTTCATGCTCCTTTGTGTGAGGTCAGAATTTGTTCCTTGGAAATTGTCTAGAAATGGCAATTTCTTTCTTTCTTCAGTAGAAGCAGGCTGAGAGCGACATGGGGATTGTTACCTCCTGTCAGAGGACACAACCCCTGAGGGTTTGCTGCAGCCCAAGCAGGAATCTGGACACAGTTTTCTCATTAAGAACAGTGTCTGCTTCCAAGGACTTAAGCAAGTTCATCTACACGAATGAGCTGGTGAAGAGTCTTACAATTTGCTCTGATTGTTTCATTGTTTAAATTACTCCAAGTAACTGGCTAATCATAAGAAGTTAAGCTTTTAATAGGAATAGTGGGGGTAAAGCCACAAACTACTGTTAAAATGGAGCTGGTTCTTGTGAATAGAATTATACAGTCCAGTAGACTACAATAGCAGGGGAGTGTATTCAGCAGCCCAGGCAGTACCTTTCCATCCCTTGCTATTAAAAGGAATAGAATCTTCTTTTGTGGTGCAAGGTGGCATGCTGTGGAGAAGGACCCTGACCTCCCTCCGTTTGGAGAGGTGAACTCGACGCTGTTACCCATACCTTGCGTACGGGATAGATGAGATGGTGCGTGCATGATTTTGTTTTTTTTTTGCAAGGAGTCCAT
Source organism: Eurypyga helias (assembly GCF_000690775.1). NCBI lineage: Eukaryota > Metazoa > Chordata > Aves > Eurypygiformes > Eurypygidae > Eurypyga > Eurypyga helias. The sequence continues at coordinate 9,043 of NW_010235955.1, forward strand.
CAGGAATAAACAGAGAGTTCAATTTGTCCCTACTGCGGTCAGCAGAGGAAGGCATTTCAAAGGGTGCCCCTCTGTTCCCGTGCTTCTCCTTATAGGAACAGCAGCCATAAATCACCTGCTCAAATGCTGTAATGAACTTGGTGCTGGAACTTGGGTGTTGGGATGCTGAACCCCCTTTAAACTCCTTCCATCTGGGACTTTTAAGCCTCTCAGCCCTGCTCTGAGGAAGGGGTTGTGTCATCACGCTGTGCTTACAGAGCAGACACCTGGAACGGGGAGAGGTTCTGGTTTGATCAGCTATCCAGCACCAACAGAGATGAAATGGAGGGGAGACTGTGGGTGATGTGGGTTGTAAGCATGATGCTTGTTGTGCAGCAGGGACCAGCCAAGCTCTGCTGGACATCTCCCTGCTGTTCCCTGTACTGCCTCACCTTTCCCTTTGCCAGTGCTTTGTGGTTCTGTTCCTCTCCTCCCTGTGTTCCTTTTAATGGTTTATTATTGCCTTATTGGGGTTTTTCCCTCCTTCAGTTCCCGTGACTCGCACAATGGGCAGCTCCAGCATCCCTGTGCATGACGAGCAGCTTCAGGTAACATTTAATGGCAATTAAATGAGATTCTCCTCCCCCACCCTGCCCCTTTGTTGAATGAATCTAAAAAGGCTTTTATGGGGGGTAGGGGGAAATGTAGGGGGGAAATTAAAAGGTTCATAAAAGTGAATTTTAAGAAAAGCCTAATGAAGGAAATGAACCTCCTGAGAGATCAAAGCTGAACCTGCTGTGCCGTTGCAGAGTGTTTAGGCTTTTTCTTATGTTTCCACTGGCATGAAAGCACATGCACAAATAGTTCTTCCAACAGCTTTAACTCTTAATGTCCTGTGGGGTTGGCATTAATGGCCTATTTCTGTTTTGCCTAGTGCTAGGGCTCAACTGTTTCATTGGAAATCCTCTTCTTGAAGCCCCCTTTCACTTATGGAGTGGATTGGGCATCCCCATGGTCCATCAGGCCTGAGAGTATAGGGATGCTGCCCCCTTCTCTAGGAACTGGGTCAGCTCTGTGCTTTGCTTTGTGGCATTGCTCCTGCCTCTTGCTACAATGGTGCTATGAAGAAAATCATAGAATCATTTAGGTTGAAAAGGACCAAAATGCTGTCCCAAGTAGGAGATATGAGGGTGATGCCCATCCATTCCCCTGACTGCCACCTCAGAGAGAAGAGATGGTATTTGAAGGGGAGAAATGGCTAATCACCTGGTCACAGTAAGTTATGGAAGTGTTACAAAGTCTTAAAATGCCATTTTTCTTAAATTAAAAAAGGGGGCTCTCAGTAGGTTCTGAGGGGGATGGAAATGTTGACTGAGTTGCAAGTAGGGGAAGTTCCATTAATCATGGAAAGCAAACTGAAGGGTCTTAATTTTAACCAATTTTTGTAGGCCAGACTCCCCATACTTATAATTTTTCCATTACACATGTAATCTCCTTTCTGAAAAGGGCTAGGTTTGTTTAGCATCAATTTTTTTAAGTTGTTGTGGATTAAAGACTGGATGGTTCAAATTTGTCAGGGGCTGGCTCTGGTCTCCTCTCCTCATCTCGTCACTTGTCACCCTTGCGCAGGTCCCAAGGCTCTTACTTTTAAAGTGTTTCCATGTGTTTGAGAATAGAATAAAAATGGGGCTGCACAGAGTGCCTTATGCACTCACAGCTTCCCAGAGTGCTAATGAGGAACATATTGGCAGTAAGTGGCTGAGTAGAGCAGTATAGCAGGAACAACAACTTGCACGCAGCTTTATTTATTGCAGGCCTGTTTCTCAGAGAGAGGGAATGTCAACCTGGATTTGGACTTTCACCTAATCTTCTCTGAAAGTACCCAGAGATATTAAGTGGCCACCTACTCGGCTGCTGGACTTCAGTTTAAAAGCAGATCCAAAAGCCTGCTTCTCTGAAAGCAAATTACTCACAGGCGCAGTGGTGGCTGCAGGTCATGGCCGTAAGCCTCAGGCTCAGTGTAAAACCTCTGGACCTGATACTTTTGTGTGTAAACTGGGATGATTTTGCCTTGGCTGGTGTGCTGCTGGTGTAGGATTGGTGGCAAGGGCGGGAGGAATCATGTCCCTTTCCTCTACTGGAGGTGATGCTAAAGCTGCTACAAGAGCTAACCAGAGTGTGATCTTTCCAGAATCTAGCCTGGGAGGCGACAGTGGGCTGATTTGGGCCTGCATGCCAGGAAACAGCCCTTCTGGCTCCCATAGCACCCTGCCTGAGCAAGGAGGTGGGGAAGCAAGCAACAGGGAGCAAAGTCCAAATTCAGTGATGTGCCCCCAGACTCGGGGAACTTCATGGATGTGTACATGTCCATGATCAGAGCCTGATTTTTCCAGGTTGGCCTGTTGCCTTTTAGTAGGAGTAATGCTGCCTGAATGGACAAAAGGGAGGATTTGTTCATGGACCAGCACATGTGTTGCACTGCTCAGTCTCCTTCATCTCTTTGCCCTGTTTGAATACAGTGTTCATAATCCAGTCTGCTGTGAGTGCTCCACTGTAGCTCCCTGTTCTCTAGTAATACTCCTTATTTAATACAGAAAGCAATGAAAAGCATTTTTGCCTGCCCTTAAGTCTCTATTAACGGGAGAAGCTGGAGATGTCTGATAGACCATCTCCCCTCTGCAACTAGGGTACTTCCAGGAATCTAGAGCAGTATTGAATTTGGCCCAATGAACATTGTTGCACTTCAAAAAGCTAGTCATTGAATTATTTTTATAATGAGTTGCCTGTTGAGATTCATTGTTATCCATGTGCATCCTAATGACTTTATTAAAATATCTTTGGACCATACTTTCCCTGTTTTTTTTTTCCATTTACCCAGATCCGGTTAGACAAAGCCATGATGGAGAGCACTTTGCCTTTTACAGCACTGACCAGGTAGCAATTAGCTGACAATGTCAGCAACCAAAAACCAGTATATAGTTTTAAAAGGGTCTTCTTCAAGGTGAAGAGAAGAAATTTTTAAAGAGAGTTAAGTTCTTTATTAACAGGCTGACCCAGCTGCTTCAATAGTGCAAAATTGACATTGCTCTGATTTACCCTGGCTGAGAACTTCATCCTCTGCATTAAATTACACAAATTACTATGAATATTGCAAACTACAGTCAATCCCTTCCTGCCAAGGGATGAGCTCATGATTCCTCACTTGTCTTGCGAGGGTTACGATGACCTAACCAGGACCAAAGATGCAAGCTCTTGCAGCTCCTTTTATCTGCAGTTCGTAGCAGGATGCTTTATTGGCAGTGACGTGGGAATGACAATTCCTTTGTTCTTCCTGGAGCTGGAGGAATCTTAGCAGCGTGTGTGTGAGCGGGATGGGATCTAAAGGCAAGTCCATCAGTGTGTGGTCACGTTTTCTCGCTTGGCAGAAGGTTATTTCTGATCCTGTGCTTAGTCTGTTTCTCGGTATTGCAAACAACATACCTTCCCCTGGGGATGGTGGTTCCCATTCTAGCTGGGTATGAGTTTTGTCCCTGCACAAACTTGCTTATTTGCCTCTCAGACTTTTTACTGCTTACACAGGGAACGAGGGAGCCGAAGCAGAGCCATCACCTCGCTTATGATGAAAAACCTTATAGTGAAGGAGGAAGCTGGCTCAAATTGAAGCAGATGCTATGTGGGAACAATTACCTGAGAGAAACTCTGGGAGGGAGTGGAAGAGATAATGAAACACCTAGGGATTTGGGAGTCAGCTTTCCAAGGAGCAAAGGGGTTAGCAGTTTAGAGTTGGAGCTTGCAGCTGTGGTGAGAATCAGCTTCCCTTTCTCTCTGCTCCTCCTTTTTCCTCCCCCTGGCTCAGGGGATGGAGGAGAAGGTGACCTTTGGCGTACGAGTCGCATTGCCAGCAAAGAACCCGGGCTGCAATGGTGCTGTGCTTGAAATGCAACTTGCTGAGCTCAGCTGCTGCCTGCAGCCCTGGCCAAGGCAAACAGCCAGTGTGGGGGCTGCAGCAGGGATATTGCTGGGTCCTGACCCAGCTGCTTGTCGGCAGAGGAGCGCTCTCCCTGCTAGATGGGCCATCGCTGTCGCCGGATCCAAAGTGACGTGAGCTTTACATGGATGTGAACTTCATGCCCTACGACTCCAGGAGAACAAGAGCAGGATGGGTGCCCAGAAATCATCCAGCCGTGGGTTCCCTGGAGCCTGAGGCTTAGCTAGTTCCCCTCCCCTTTCTCTTCTGCAGGCAAGCACTCCTATTCCATCAGCTCATCTGAAAGGGCCAGCTTTGTTTTCAGTTTGCCTACATGGCTTCCAGTACTGTTGATAGGGGATTTAGCATATGTGTTAATAGCTGGCTGAACTGGGAGGACCAGGGAGTTGAATAACACTCCCTGGGTTTCTGTACCTGTCCTGCCAAAAGCCCACTGTTCATTAAGGCTGTTTCTATTCAGTCCAATAACAAAAACAGAGTGTGGACAAACCGTCATTTCTGCAAAATAGCTTGCATTGTTCAAACTGAGTCGCTGTGTGGGGTTAGGCAACATCAGTAGCTCAGTGGGGCAGGCATCAACCTTTGCCTTCACAATGCACCTGAAGGTGAAAATAGGGCCAATTTTTGGCAGCTGAAATCCCCCAAGAGATCCACACACATCTCACAGTCTTCATCCCAGTTTGGTTTTAGACTCATTGTTCCTCCATCCTTCTCTCAGTTCCTTTCTAGGAGTCCGAGGGTAGAAACGCTGTTTGCCAGGGAGCTGGGTGCTTTGCCCTCTCCTCTGTGCTGCCTTCCTCTTGACTTCAGAGCCTATTTTGAGATCTTGCCGCTAATATTGCGAGGCCTCCGTGGTGCTGGCTGTGGGTAAAACTTCCGCCTTCTGAGCTATGGATCTCTTGAGCTGCTAAGAGAATGTTCGAGTGTTAAAGATAGCTGATTTGCAGAGGTTAGATGGATTGAGAGACAAAGAAAAGCATACCAGGAAATTACTGAAACCACTGGTTTTCAACCTGTGGTTTGTGACCGCTTCTAAGGAGTTGCTAAGAAATTTTTAGAGGAACCTGTCATCAGTATGCAGGAGAGAAACCTGTGTTTTAGCAACTTGACTAATAATAATAATACAAAAAAGCCGCTTCAACAATCTAGGTCTGTAATAGGAATTTTTATGTAAATCTTGTCAAAACTGTCAAGTCTTCAATGCAGAGAGCTTCATCTTGTGTGCTATAGACCCATGTAAAGTGAGATGTGTAGGGTTTGCCACTTCCTGTGTGGGTTTTCAACCCATACTGTGAGGGGTTCAGGAGCCTGCACTGTTTCTAAGCCAACATGCAATTTGGCCCAATTCACATGTGGCTTCTGTTCTCCCACTTTTCGGTCGAAGCAGACTATAAAAGCTACATGGGGTGCCTGCTGGAGGAGGTTTGCAATACTGCTTTACAATACAGGAGATTACACTCTCATTTTTCTCAGACTTGATTAACTGTGGCTATCGCAGGCAATCACCTTGGCTCGGGGTAAAATGTGTCCTGTTAGCAGTTTCTGCAGCGAGCACAAGAGAGTGCATCAGCAAAGACTTGAAACATCTTTGTTCATTATTTGTTATTGTTTCACCTGCCTTGAAATGATGGTAATTGTAAGCGCTTTGATTCATGGATTAGAATGCAATTTAGTTTCAATTGTTGCAGGCCCGTCCTACCCACCCCTGAGCCAGGCTTTGGAAACTTCCCCATCAGCACTCAGCAAATCCTAGCAGATCCCTGTTCCTGCTGCAGCAGCGTGCCTTCGTGAGGAAAAGATTTAGGGAAGGTTATTCCTGTTAAATCAAGGCATTATGGTGATCTTTTCCCATTTTTTTTTTTAGCTTTGTTATTTAGTGTGTTTTCTTTAGGTTTCTTCCTCAGGAAAAACTGGGCCAAAACTGGTTTAAGGAAGCTGTGGCACTGTGCTGATGGCAGCAGCGGAGGATCCGGCTTTGCCTCTAGTCTATTCATTTAGACCCCGGTGGATTTTCTGTACCTAAAATATCTGTCATGCTGTAGCAGAACCAGCTTTAACTCAGACTAAAATTTGCAGTTAAGACAGTGAAACGTTTAGAAATGTTTTGTTTTCACAGTGATCAGGAGCTGCAAATTAGTGTTACGGCTGGTGTTACCAGCAGGAGACATGCTGGGGATTGCAGATGTGATTGTCAGGGAAGAACTTTTGTATTTAGCTGTTGGACAAGCTTGTGCGTGATACTCTGAAAACAAGCCTCGCTGTTAATCAGAGAGGAACAATTCCAGAGCTGAACACAATAGCAACAAGCCTGGAAGGGACCTCGAGAAACCATGTTCTTCAGCCTGCTGCTTCCAGGCAGGATCTGCTCTACCTCGGTTATTCCTGCCATACCTGCCTAATCTGCTTTTAATTTGCAGGGAGGGAGTACTTTAACAGACTGATTGAGGAGATTTTTGTCTTCCTAATATTTCATCTTAATCTCCCATGGTTCAAATTAGGGTTGTTATTCCTTGTCCTATCAACCAGGAGCAGAGAGAAAAAATAGTTTTTGTTCCCTCTTGCCTAGTTGAAGACCAAGGGGAACTCGTTGATCTTTCCTAAGCAGGACACTCCCTGATCGTTCAGCCTTCTCAGTGTTTGTAGACATCTTATTCTTACTCATTTTTACTGAACTTGCTCCAATTCTGTGCTTTGCTTAAAATGCAGCAGCAAAAGATGGATGTGGTACCCCTACCTGAGGCCTGAACTAAATTCAGGAGAAGAAATATTCATGTTTTACAGGGATCCTCTTTGTGTTTATAGGTGTTCAGCTTTTTTCCTCCACCTAGAAACCCAGAAAACATGCAGTTCAGCTCTGTCTGGCCAGGCAGATCTATGGGATGCTTTATCTACCAAGTGATTCCACAAAGTTTCCAATATCCTCATAGAATCATAGAATGGTTTGGGTTGGACGGGACCTTAAAGATCATGGCAGGGGGATTGGACCTGAATGGGCAGGGACACTTTCCACTAGACCAGGTTGCTCCAAGCCTCATCCAGCCTGGCCTTCCAGGGATGGGGCATCCACAGCTTCTCTGGGCAACCTGTCCCAGTGCCTCCCCACCCTCTCTGGGAAGAATTTCGTCCTGATGTCTAATCTAAACCTCCCCACTTTCAGTTTAAACCCGTTACCCCTTGTCCTGTCACTACAGGCCCCTGTAAAAAGTCCCCCCCAGCTTCCTTGTAGCCCCTTCAGGCATTGGAAGGTGCTATAAGGTCTCCCCAGAGCCTTCTCTTCTCCAGGCTGAACACCCCCAACTCTCTCAGCCCTTCATCACAGGAGAGGTGCTCTAGCCCTCTGAGCATCTTCGTGGCCCTCGAGTTCAATGAAATCTGAGGTCGCATATGCAAAATAGAGATCCAGGGTATCCATAAAAACTTGGAAGTCAGTAATATTCAGTCTTGCACAGAAAATCAGTTCCTCACTTGGACACTCGTTGCAGCCCTCAGCATATTGCTGTGTGCTTTGCCTGCTGCAGGAGAGCTGGTTTGAAGGTCAAGCACTGCAGAGCAATTAGTTTCAAGCCAGCCAAGCCAAAGTAATTCTGACACCTCGGCACAAGAGGGTGCAAGAGGTTTGTAATAAAACCTAGACACAAGGTGGGTTTGTCCCCTCTGCTGCAATGGTACCAGTGAAGTTTTTCTTTGCTGAGACTTGTCTTGCAAACCTAACATCCTGTTAATTGGTGGGGTTCGAGCTGTGCGAGTTTGCCTCATTATTTCAAGTCCTTTTCACTCTGAGTATTTCCATAATTATGGTAATTAAACTTGGTAGGTTTTTAATTATTATTTTTTTTAAATAATCAGAACTGTAGTTGAATTATGAGAGTGCCAAAATGAGCCTGGCAAATCATAATTTTAGTTTGCTGCATTATAAATCAAAAGCAGACTTGATTTCGCAGCTTGCTGGATGTTTTGTTAACCAGATCACTCCAGCTCTCCTGAGGCCTCCTATGCCAAGAGCTGTCCCTGAACGAACAATCAGGCTTTATAAATAGCAGCCTTAACAAGAGGGTCACTGCCAGATGCTGCTAAAATAACTTAGGGACTCGTGCACAAAGGAAACTCCCTCATCTGGGGGCAGCTGGGCTCCCATCCATTATCTAGGACATCCCCCTGCTTGTGAAATTGCAGAGAAGCTGTTAGGATGCCTGCAGATGGGGTCACAAGCACATTCCCGTGTTTCTCAGATGCTCGGCTTGCCAGCAGCTCCTCCTGATAGGCTTTGTGTTTACTACAGGAGTTCAGGATCTGAGTTTGATCTATTGCTTCCACTCACGTCTTGTATAGAAACAGCAGTAACTCCTCTCTGCCTAATTAGCTCTAACCAGTGTGTAGCTACGCTCTCCCTTAGCACGGCAGCGACTGAGCTGCCTTCCAAGGATCCCTCAATGTTTAGCAACAATTGCCAGAGGTGCTCCAGGCTCCAGCCTTCCCTGAGGAATCAAGTTCTTTTCTCAGAACTCTTTCTTGTACCTATTGCCAGTTCTCTTGGCTGGTAACACCAGCCTTTCTAAGCAATTAAGGTGAGTGGTGGCTAACATACTCCAGTTTTTAGGTAAACAATTAATTTTAAAGTGTGGGATATATGTGTAAGTCTCCAATAAGGCCTTATTTAAGGAGTACTATGTGCTGAGATCTGTATCAAAATATAGTCAGAAATTACAATCTCACCCTTTCAGACATCTGGGTAAGGTAGTGGGGACCTGTTGGTACTTGAACTTATAGGATTTTGTAGGGAGATGGATGTCTTTTTGGACAAACTGTAAAAGACTCTCAAGAAGCCTCATAAACCCTGATTGCCTTTGTCCCTATAGTGTGCCTTATTCTGACCACAGCCTGTCCTTTGCTGCTGATGTTCACGGGCCAGCATGGTTGACATTGCAAAACCGTGGCCTGCTCGAAAGCATGCTTTGGTAGGAAAAGAGGCCAGGAAAGAGGGGCAGGGAGGGCTGGGCAAGTAATTTTGGGTCATCATTCGTCATGCTTAAATACTGTTCTGGATAAGTGCATTAAGATGTGAGTGTCTTTGTAGTTTCCCACACATGAAGACGGTCACCCCTTGCATGAGGAAGTACTCCGGGCGCAATGACAGCGGACTGCGTACAGGTGCTGTGGGTAGAAAGGAAGAGCACCACACTGCTGTGGAAGCAAGGGACTTCATAGCACAAGAGTGTTCTCCCTGAAATACTTTCCACCTCATCTGTTGGGTCTTCCATAAGCCCTAACGTACAAGTAGAATGTCTCTTGCTCTGTCTCGCCAAAGGCTTAGAAATACGGAGGCTGTGATGGCAAGAAGAATCTCAACTTAAACGCTTCCATCGTTGGGCATCCCTGTGTATTAGGAATTTGTTGGTTCATCCCCATGCTGTGAAAAATAAGCCCATCTCTTTCCAGAGAACTGCAGATTTTGTAGCTATTTTGGTAGCTTTTTTCTGGTTTATTTGAATGTATTCCATATTGTGCAAGCTATAAAATGTCTTCTATTTCCTGACTATGCTTCTGATAACTTTTAGTTTTCAGATTTCTAGGTAAGGGAAAAAGGGAATCATGGGGGTTGTCATCTCTAAAAAGGGAAGATAATGCTCTTTCACATCTGGAGCAGTGTTTCTCAGTGAAGTCACACAGTTTGAGGCTACCTGATTCCCAGCATGTGGCATGCTGGGTTTCAAACATTAGAAGCACAGTATATCCTAAGTAACTGCTGATCGTGTACCACAGGGTATGTAAACACATCACCCCATGGGTGGAAATATTTGGCTAAGGAACACTTATTTGCAATCCTTAAATACCTGCAATAAGTGCACCCTGTGCTAAACAGCAGCTTCTGTATGTCTTTGTCTACAGGGAGTTATCAAAAGGCTGAGGAAAAGAAATCTTATTTCAGGCTTTCATCTGAAATGAGATTTATAAATATATATGTATAACATCTTTGAAAAAACTCCAAAGAGCTTATGCACACCAGTCAGGTTCTGTGATCATTTCTGGGAAGATGCTGTCAACAGAAGTGCATACATGCTTGCTTACTCATAACCACTGCGATCTGTGGACTGTTCTGCTGCTCGGAC
>NW_010235955.1:19152-23908 GCF_000690775.1 Eurypyga helias
CATCTTGAATTAACAATCAAAACATTCTCTGCCTTAACTTCGTGACTGTGTGCATCATTGATGTCTCCTGAACAGGCGGTACTTGCTATGAGAGATGGATCTGTTCTGAAATGGTGGTATTGAGCTAGGTCCTTGGGATGGGATTTTCTGCCGGCCTGCCTGTTATGGAGTCTGTCACACAGGACAAAAGAGGGATGTGACATCTTGAATTAACAATCAAAACATTCTCTGCCTTAACTTCGTGACTGTGTGCATCATTGATGTCTCCTGAACAGGCGGTACTTGCTATGAGAGATGGATCTGTTCTGAAATGGTGGTATTGAGCTAGGTCCTTGGGATGGGATTTTCTGCCGGCCTGCCTGTTATGGAGTCTGTCACACAGGACAAAAGAGGGATGTGAAACCTTTGTCATTATGCTTGTGGTGTGTTGGCCCTGGCTGGAGGCCAGGTGCCCACCAAAGCTGCTCTGTCACTCCCCTCTCAGCTGGGCAGGGAGAGAAAAAATAATGAAAAAGCTCATGGGTCAAGACGAGGACAGGGAGAGATCATCCAGCAATTAACGTCATGGGCAAAACAGGCTTGATTTGGGGAAAATTAATTTGTCACCACTCAGAGTAAAAAGGCAACTAAAAACCAATCTTAAAACACCTTCCCCCACCCCTCCCTTCTTCCCAGGCTCAGCTTTGCTCCCCCTTTCTCTACCTCATCCACCTGAGCCGTGCAGGGGGATGGGGAATGGGGGTTGGGGTCAGTCCATCACACGCTGTCTCTGCTGCTCCTTCCTCCTCAGGGGAGGACCCTCACACTCTGCCCCTGCTCCAGCGTGGGGTCCCTCCCACGGGAAACTGTCCTCTACGAACTGCTGCAACATGAGCCCTTCCCACGGGTCCTCCCTGGGCTGCAGGGGGTCTGTGCCCCCCATGACCCTCCATGGCTTCAGGGCACAGGGCTCTCTCAGACACAGGGGAGGCCTCCAGCAGCTTCCAGAAGCCACCCCTGCCCCCCTGCTACCAAAACCTTGCCATTCAAACCAAATCCAATGCTTAAAGTATTTATTTCCAATGAAAGTGACTTCATGAACTGCAGGGCTGGAAGATCAGATCATGTGTAATTCAAATCCTTCTTTCTGTTCTTAATTTTTCCTGGTTGTTTTGCCCATCGAGTTTGTCCATTGCAATGACCTACTGTTATGCACCTTGCTATGAAGTGAAATTCCTGAGTGTAGTGCACAGGGGAGAAGTATTCCACAGGAAGATTCATGGAAACTAGTACAAGGAGTTGGGAGATGCTGGTATTTCCTAGTAGGAATTGCCCTGAGGAGGGGAAAAAAAATCAAGACACTGAACTCATAGCTGCCGCAGTCTGAATTGGACATTACTAAATATGTATGTGTCTCTGGTAGGCGCTTTTGCTCTTAGTAAACTGAATAGAGCAGTTCCTTGATTTAGTCGAGAACAAACGACAGCACAGCCTGCCCTCCAAACTCTGAAAGCTTTGCTCATTTGAGTTTTGCAGGGAACGCACACACTTGTGAGCGAGAAATAGGGAGAAATGTGTTGGCAGTTCTTTTTCTTATCACTAAGAACTGTATATTCAATGAATGGCATCTAACTCTTCTTTGACTTTGCCTCAGTCTTCATGGTGTTGGGTTTCTTAAGTGATGCACTTATTAGCTGGAAAGTTGCTAATCGTGCCCCTTAATTCTCCAGAATGGTTGTCATGGTCCAGGAAATGTAACCTCTTTTCAAATTCTCCTTGTGTTCTACTTTGTCCTTGTCTGATCTTCCCTCAGGTTTGCACTGCTCTGTCTTTTTGATTTAGATGTGTTGTTAAGCCTGTCTAGTTTAGTCTGAGCTGGCACTTCTCTGACGGGAAGCAAATGCTTGTGGTCACCCATATCTACTGGATCCAGTTTCCATCTGTCTTCTGTGTGGAAGTCCATGATGGTTTTACACTGCTGTTCTCACATTGTAGTACAAGATGCCCCTTTACACCTCTCTCACAAACAGCTGATGTGGTGCTGTGACCAGATTCAGTGATGGTGCAAATGGGTGCAGTCTGAAGGCATATGGAGCTGGACTAGGCTGCATTTGCCTGCGAAGCTTGCTGCTCATCGCACTTCATCAATGATGCAGGAGAAAGAATTCTCTTTGCATTCAGACTGGAACAACTAGCTGCAATCCTTTCCCTCCCAAGGAAACAAATCTCCTTGAGGCAAACTGCTTACACCAAGCAGAGGTCTTCAGCAAATCCTCTACTACATGACCCTGTGCATATGCCTCAGTTTACGCACCCCATACATGCAGGAAGAAGGTCTCTTGGGGTTCTCGCTAGGCAGGAGCTGCATTGCCACTTTTCTGTCCTTTTGCTGTTCTCAGCATCACCAGTTCCTGTGACACTTGTTCTTCTGCCACCCACCTTCTGTTTTCTTGCTGGAAAAAGGGAACATTGGATGACTGAGTTCATCCCGGTTTAGTGCTCCAATTCAGCTGCCTGGTCCAACCTACAATCCTGTGCAGGCTGCGGATCAGACTCTTGCTGCTTGGCCCTTGCTTTCAGAGCCATAGGGAGAAGGGGGGGATGAGTGGGAGAAGGAATTTCTTTACTAATGAATCTCCAAGTTCTGCTTTTAAAGGATAAGAGAGTGGGTGTAATAAAAGGGTGCTGCCCAGGCGATGCAAGCTTTGATTAGCTTATGGTCGTTAATTCCTGCTTGCTTCAAGCCATCCACCTGCTACTACTCCTGCCCTTTAACCTAAACCCTAGACCTGCAAAGATTGACAAAGTCCCTGAAGCTTCACTGCACACAGCATTATTTTAGTATACAAAACATTCTTAGCATATGCTAAAAATACACTGTGAGTACTAAAATTACAGCTCTTTCCAGAGAATCTTCCTAATTTCTGTAGATTTAGTACATATCAAGGAACGATTCAAAGGTTATCTCATTTCCTTATGTTTGTTTAAAAAGAAGTGTTGAAGGCTAACATTTTGGCAAATGCTTGCTGTGAGTTGTGTGTACACTTTGTACTTGGTTTTTTTAGATCATGGTGGGTTTTATCTTATGGAAGCAATCGAAATGGAGCTTGATTTCAGGAATAGGGGGTATCACAAATCTTGTGCATATAGGCAAATATAACTCCTAGGAAGTCAAGACATATTTTATCAAAGTCTTGAACTAATTGGAAAACAAAATCGTTGCTTTATCAATTTTTTGTCTTCCTGCCTGTTTTAAGCATACAGGTTCTAAAATGACTTTCTAATGGCTTGAATTGCTGTTGTATGACATCTGGCTGCACAGGTGTGGTAGCAAAATAGCGGATTCCTGATGGAAGGAAATGTGTATCTGAGTCATGTGAGGGCATTACTGAAGCACAGGCTTTTGCTGGAACTCCTCTTTACCCCCTGTGCTTCTGATGCACAGATGTTCCATCCATCTGAGCAGCTTAGGTGAGAAGGGAGGATCTGCCTTTGTTATTTTGAATAGCAGGAGGAAAAATTGGGGAATTTATGAACTTACCACAAACCCTTTGCAAGGCGGGGTGGTGTTGTGTAGAAGGCAAAGAGAAAGGCCTCTGTTCAGCAGAGAAGTTTGCTGCAAGCTTCGCTGAGCTAAGCCTGGCAGGGGAACAAGAGCATGGGCTGCAGGCTGGCTGCAATGATACGGCATTTCTGAATGCGTGAGTTTGGTGTATTTCGGTGGTACTCAGCCAAATTCTACCTTCACAGTGGATCTGGAGTATAACTCCATTTGTCTTAATGGAGATGTATTCCAGATTTACAGTGGTGGAGAGAAGAGGGAAATGATTTGCATAGAATGGGCGTGTAAAACTCTTTTTTTCTCTTTTCCTACTACATTTTTCAATGAGAAATCATGTAGACAGCAGCTTCTAGACAGCCAATGCAAATTGAGACAAATTAGAGGGTAGATTAACCAATTATTATAATGCCATGCTAGCAATGCTACAGTTCAGGTTGCAGAAGGCATTCCATTATCGGCTCTATTCTTCACAGTTACCTTTTAATTGGTAGTGTATTTGTATATAAATTAAGGCAAGAAAGTCTCTAGCCTTTTGTTTTATAGTCATTAAAGAAATGCTTCAGTGGGTTTTGGACTAGAAGGAAAGAGGGACCCTTTACAATGATCGGAACAGACGGTAATGCCCCCCAAGGGGCACATTTGTAAGAATGGAAATTCCTTTTTAGCCCTCACAGTGGAATACGAGTTAGATACACATCTGATAAACAGGCTATTTTAAATCTCTGTTTGGGGATATGGGAAAGTGAAATGTGCAGCTGGCAAGCTAAATCTCATCATGCTTCACTTCTTAGAAATAGACAGTCACTGAACAAAAGCCTTATTACAGTTGTTCTAGTAATAACTAATATACATACCTGTATGTATATGTATATCTCCCTTCAGACTACAGCTGCAGGAAGAAGCTGTGCAGAAAGACAGTCTGCATTTGCAGTGTTCTGGAGGTGACTGAAATTCTCTACCTCTTTAAAAACATTGATGTGTGTTTTAGGTGTAAAATCTACCTTTATGTTCTATTTGAAGAGGTGCTGTGACCTCAAAGGTAGAAAATTTTTTTATTTGGAATGTAGAGAAATCTGTTATAGTTCTGATACTGACCTGTTTGTGTGCTAGGTCATCTTACCTGTGTTCCCTCCCCAAGCTTTTATAAATGAAATTATTAAGGCAAGTAGGATCTTTGGAACCTCGCCTGTCTCATCATGGGGATGCATTATTTTA
>NW_010235956.1:0-30397 GCF_000690775.1 Eurypyga helias
GCTGAGGGTGCACTCAGTGCCATCACCCATGTCTCTTCCCTCCTTCTCACTCGTCCCTGCCTGTCCCTTTTGAGTCTGTCTCTGAAAGCCCCTTGTGTGGGGTAGGTGGAACAGTGGATACCACTTGTTCTGATTCTTTTGTTCATGCCAGCTGTGAATGTTGGCAGTGAAGGTGGTGGTAATGGAATGCCTGTAGAAAGGGTAGCACTTGCCTTCTGGAAGGATTGATGAAAGCAGCAGCTAAAGTTTTAGCAGTAATGGCAAAACAGCCTGTGTGTAACAGCAGACTTTTGTCCAGGGAGTTGAGATGTCTGGAAATTCTTCCAGCGCTGTAGGAGTTTGAGACTGGACTCGATGGCTTGGAGCATACCTGCACAGTGGCAGATGAAAGTCATTACTGACACCACCATCAGTGTTAGAGTGCTGGAAGAAGGTCTGTTTGGTATTAATTCTACCTAATTAGTATAAGGCTGCATTATAGTTTGGTACTCATTTTGTTTCAGGATTTTCTCGAAAATGGGTCTTCCCTTTCTCAATGCTTTCACATACTGGAGGAAATAAATTTGTCATATATTTACTACCCTGTGCACACGCGCGTGGGTGTTGTTTGTTCCGTTGCCTATTTTGGGCTCTGTGTAGAGCGTGGTGAGTTTACTCTCTCATTCTAGAGAACTGATTTCAAACAGCCAGTGCAGAGTTTAAAGTACATGCTCTTGAGTACCAGAGACACTTCTGGCATCTGGAAAACAAGGACATAATCAACAAGTGTAAAAGTCCTCAAGTAGCCTAAGAATCCGCTGCCACTTGATATTCCTTGTTGCTTCTTGTTCTCTTGGACTCCTTTCAAGTCACAGCTTTCTGGGTGGTTGGTTGGTTGTTTTTTTTCCTTCTACTGCAGAAGGGAGTGTTTAAAAAAGATGATCTGGGCGTTCTTATAGAAGTAGTCTCTATGGTCACCATTATGTGTTTTCTCCCTTGTTCTGTGCTGGTGGAAGCAGTTGGGAGTCAACTTCTGTTTGCTTCATTTGTTTATCTTCTATAACAAAAGCACAGCTCGGGATCCTGCAACAGCTGCTTTTCCTCCTCTTGCTTGAGAGTAGTGTGAAAGCACCCGTTCACCTCAGCAGATTTGAATCAGCTCAAAGTTTGGAAAATAACGCTTCAGAGCCTGCTGTCAGTCTTTGGGCAGTTCCAGTGACATCTTTATGGCTTGTTTGTCACTGTAAACAGAAAGGTTTCCGATAGGTGTGAGTGTAAACCCCAAATGTGACCGTTTTCCCTCTAAACCTCCAGGCTGGACTCTGGAATCAAATACAAACCTTTTAGTAAAGCTGTACCTGCCATTGTCCCCAGGCCAGGGTTTCACCAAAGCAGGTGCTACTTAAAAATCTGATGATGTCGACGTTCGGCCCTACAGCAAGCAGCTTTCTCAAAATGCAGGTTCTCAAACAGGAGCCAGCAGAGAGTACAGAGAAAAGCCTCCTGCGAAGTCAAAAGGTTTCAGATAAGACATTCCTAAACATGAAGTGTCACTGTTGGGAAGATAGCATGGTGGTGCTGTCTCTGTGTGTCAGCTTTAGGAAGAGCATGCCTGTCTTCTGAATCGCCATCCAACGTAACAGCAAGATCATCCTGTTTTTGAAATGATGGCATTTTAATCCATTGGGAAAAGCAGCTTGAGCTGGCAAAGTTCCTTTTCTTTCTTCCCCTTGTTTTCTCCCCTTTCCAGCACTCACTCGATGCAGCTAAACTGTGGCCAGAAAGATTTTGCAGAGAGCAGTTCCAACAATATTCTCTCCAGAACTGAGACACCCTCCGCTCCTTATTCCTGCCAGCAGCAAATTTTTAGGGGTGATTTATAAAGTCCCTGGCCTGGGGGCTTTGTAATGGAAATGCTGACAGACCCTTAACTGTAGCATTGTGAAACGCAACGCTGTAATACAATGAATAATATTCATGAATCTGCCATAATGCTGGATATTATCACTCATTACCATTGTAAGAAAGGGGTGATTAAACTAATAGTTACTGAGAGACATTTCTGGTGACAGGAGGCAATGATTAGAATGAACTGACTTCAATATACATTTAGAACTGGGAATAATGGGATGTGGCAGGAAGCCAATAAGTGAACATGGCCCACAGCTCTGATCAATGAATTACTTTTTTCCGCTTTACAGCAGTACATGGTGTTTAATGAAAAATCAATAGCCCCCTGTAATTCAAAACCGTAATCAATCGTTTGACCTGAAGCTTTCCCTTTTTTTTCTTTTTCCCTTTCCCCGCCTCCCCTACCAGGGAAGATGTCTTCGGCCGACGACACAGTTCAGTTGCAAGGCGCAGTACTTCACGAGGCTTGCAGAAGGAACCTGACACAGGTCTGCTGCAATTTATACCAGCTGCAGGCTGTATGGCAGATCTGGGGATGGGCTCGGTCAGATGTTGATGCAGCCTCGCCATCCTTCTGCAACAGCCACCATCGGAAGGTGAAATGAGAGCTCTCGGCTCCTGCTTTACCTTCTCATCACTAGCCCGGAGGAGTTTTATGGCAATTTGTCCCATTCGGATCCAGCATGAAGGCACCTGTGGCCCGAGGCAAGTTGAGAACGGTTGGCTCCTTTCTTCAGGCTGGAACCCAGAGTCAAGAAACACTTGCTGGCCCAGGCAGTTGCTTCCTCACCTCTCACCACAGCTGCTCAGAAGAACTCTCCAGTTAGTAAATCAGCCCTCTGGAGAGCTCTACTGGGATGTCCCCTAAATCCTTTCAAACCTGCAAATGATGGCTCATTGGTGTTCAGTGGTGCTGTAGGCATTGTGCTTTCTTTCTTAAAGGGAAGGTCTTCTCACCAGGAAGTACTTGGGCAAAGTAGATCCTTCGGATTCAGCTCTGTCAGGTGACACCTTTGGATCTGACCGGTTAAACCTCCGCTTTATGTAGGCGTGAATTAATTCAGCTTTGTCTTGAGCACAGCGGCACAGGTGAGAGAAAAATAATGCAGTTGAGTGTCTTTCTCTCAGAACAGTCAGAGCGCTGCTTTTGGCACGTGGATAGGTCAGTGCCTTAGGCCTCCCGTGCTTGTCAGAGGGATTTATTGTAAACAACAGGGGAAGGGGGGAAGTCAGTGTTGGAAATAGGTGGGAAATCCACCCCGGTCATGAGTGCCTGTTGACTGGGGAAGAAAGAAACACGTAACTCTGTGTGTTGGGGCAGGTTGTGTTATGTACTACAGGAAAAAGTTTTCTGCCTGCATTTTGCTGTGCAGTTGAAGAGATGTTGCTGTGAATGCTATCTAACCAGGGTCTTACTGGGCTGAACTGATAGCAGGTGTGATGTTGGGCTTATGTGTGATTGCTTCTGATCTGCATCAGTGAGAACAGGAAGAAAAATAAGACTGGCGTGTCTCAGCAGCACCTTTTTAAGGATGGTGAAGGTGATGAGCATTTTCATCCCAAAGATAACCCATTTTTACAAACCAACAATAAACCCCTACTCTCAGCAAGTCTCCAGAAAGGACAGATTTTGGAAAGCTAAGGTTTTATCCAAGAGCTACTTGAATGGGGTTTTTTTCCCCTTCCTTTTTT
Organism: Eurypyga helias; assembly: GCF_000690775.1. Lineage (NCBI taxonomy): Eukaryota > Metazoa > Chordata > Aves > Eurypygiformes > Eurypygidae > Eurypyga > Eurypyga helias. Next base: position 3,583 of record NW_010235956.1, read on the forward strand.
GTGTCTTTCCTGTCCCTTGCTGGCTTCTTGTGCTTGAAACCAACTACCGGAATCAGATTTTGTCTCCAAGGAAAGAAAACGAAGCACTGACAAAGACCTGCCTACTGCAGGATTGTTCCTAACAGCCTGTTCCTGACTGTTTTACTCAACCTACTTCTAAATGATTCAGTGACAAAATGGCACCCTTTCCCGTTCCAAGACGGCTCATAAATGGGAAGGGTTTTGCCCATAACCTAAGCTCTAAGATACTGTCTCAGTATGTTGGTTTTGGTCTCTCTTTGACCCCACTGACTATGCAGTTTTCTTCCTTGACGCATTACAATGATAAATGGGTTGAGCTAAAATTTACAGCATCTCTCCAGTTCTTCACTCTCCACCCCCACCCCTACCCCCCTGCTATTTGTTGTATTTTATGAGGAGAAGAGAGCAAGCATGTCTCTTGGGTTTGACGGCTCCCTTCTGCTTCTCCGTCTTCTGTGGCCGCTGCTTTGCCTGTTAGCTGAATGGCTGATTTCCTGGCAGAGAGACAACGCCGGTCCCTTGGCGGGAAGCTGAGCACAGGCAGGATTGCCAAGCAACACTTTCCCATGGATTGTGTGTGCCACAACTCTTGCTTGGTGTCACGTGCTGCTGTCTTCTGATTTTTCTTTCCATCCGGCGAAAATGAATATACCTCGGGATGTGGGAATGGGTAGAAATGGGATCTTGGTGGGCTGGGGGAAATTCTAGGGTGGAGGGGCACAGACTGAGTCAGAAAAGCATGTGGGTTTTGGTCTGTTTCAGAGCTTTGGGTGGAAGCTGGACCGTACAAGAATATTCCACGGCACAGCTGCACGCACGCCTGCGTGCTTCTCTCACCAGAGCATCGATTGCTTCCCCGTCCACTGACACGCTGGGCCGGCGTCTGTCACTGCGCTGCGTGAACCTCGGCTGGACAGTGTGGGTATGGCCCCACAGGCAAGCTGACCTCAGGTGAAAACTAAGGGCTTTGAGCAAGCCTTCCGCACCACTGACGTAGGTTCCTGCTTTTTCTCCTTCACCCTCTCAACAGTGCTTTACCTTAAATGACTGGTAATTCCCTGTGTAACATCTTACCGACCACTTTGCTTTGAAAACACGAGTCTTGGTTTGAGGAGAAGCTTCTTGTATTTATAAGCTGCTCGTGAAAGGTATTGGGGGGAGGGGAGAAGGAGTTTGCTGGATGGTGGGGAAAATTGAGGTGGTCCGTGCAGGACTGCACAGCAAATGAGCTGCAGGAAGAGAACCAGAAGATCCCCTTTGTTGAGTATTTACCAGTGGCTTATGCATTTTTAAATTGTTCTGTTTTCATGTAAAATACATCCCATCCCGTAATAGCTTGTTTGGTGTTAGACTTTGCTCTTTACTTGGAATACAGGAGGTGCATTGCAGATTTGCATGCTGATATAACCAAGGACTTAGTCTGCTGTGTGGGAATGAGTTTGGGTTCTGGACTTCTCTGGTCCAAAAGGTCTAAAAAGATGATTCCTTGCCCTGTCCTAAAGTTATTGAGACTTGGAACAAGGGGAGTGGATTTCACCCAGAAAGAACATGTTCTGCGATAGCTGAGCAGCAATAAATCTGAGGTTAATTCCTGAAACAGACCCAGAATTTGGAAAGAGAACTGAATGCAGCACTTTAAAACATGCATACTAGTTTTATATGTCCGGTTTGGCGCTGAAGATGGATTTATGGCTTTTATTCCTCTTTGATTCTAGTGGCCTGAGTAGTGATGCTGTTGTGCTGCCACAGGCGCAAGCCAAGCGGTCTCTGCCGTGGCTCCTTTTCTTTCCCGTAGTAACCAGGCCTTCACTGCCGTTCAGTCTGAAAGTGGACTGGAGAAGGGCTTTGGGATTTGGCTTCAGCAGAGGTGAGGCCTTAAACGCAAGGAAAATGGGAAGAGTGATACCATGTTTCTTGGAGAGCTCGCTGCCCACTGCCACAGCTGCGCATGCCACCAGAGCCGCATCCGTGGCTCTGAGCTGTCCACCTGGTCACTGGAACAGTGGGTACTGGGTAACCACCTCAGATATGGCAGGGAAGCAGTAATGCTGCTAAAAACAATGTTGTGAGTGAGAGAGGCAATGAAACTCTCAGTCTGGATGTTGGAAACCTCATCCCGCCAGTGGAGTGAGTGAATTTGCAATAACACTGCAATTGCTGCAATGGCAGCTTGTCAGGCGGCTACTGGAGCAGCGAGAAGCTCTCGAGCTGTGGTAAATACACTCTGCATCGCAGTTATGTAATAGCCCATGTCCTTGCCCGGGCTCATTTGCTAAACAAAAAGGGCCAGCTCCTCCGCTGGTGTAAACTGGGGGAGCGCTGCCGACTTGGGTGAGCGAGGGCTTAACCCTGGGATGATTCTCCGAAGTCTCGCTGTCAATCTCCTCATCTAATCTCATGCCATTGAGAGATGAACCTGGATTTTTACCTTCTGCTTGCATGACTTAATTGATTTCTATTTTTTTTTTAAATACTATTTGTTAATTCACATTGTGTATTTGGCCGAGCAATTATATGCATGGCCATATTGTGTGACTGCAGCAGTCTGGTGCAGTGCAAGGAATGCCACATCATGTGAGACGTTTCATCTCCGTGAGTCACCCAGTCGCTGTGGTAAATGAATACATGAATACAGTACATCCAGGAGAGATTAAACGTATTGACCGGTGCCGCTAGTCACCGTACAAATGTCATTGTTTTTTAATTCCCCCCTCCCCCCTTTTCCTTGTTTTCCCGACACATTTTGATCCCCTTTTCGCTTCTCCCCTTTTCCCTTAAGTAGAGATGACACAGATCAATACCTTTGATGGAAAGTAATAATCAGGCCTATTAAGTGACAAAGGTTTACTCTGTAACAGCTGTGCTGGCGGGAGAGGAGAGCTTGTCTGACTAATGAATCATGAAACAATCAGGCAGTAGCCATTTGTGTTTAGATCTGTAAATATGGTGTGGTTCAAGTGCCAGACCATCTCCAGCACTCCAGCTGGGGGCACAGATGGTCCACATTCAGAACAGCACAAGTGTAAAGAAAAGCTTCCCCCCCTTCCCCCCTCTCCTTCTCTGTCCCATACTGCCCCTCTCAAAGGAACGGATGCGCTAGCTTGGGGATGGACTTGTGTTGCGGGCAGGAGTCGGAACGTTGGCCCTTCGGACTGGGCAGCTCCCAACGAAATGTGTGCTCCCGTGCTCCTGCAAGGGGGGAAGAAAGCCAGGAAGCCCCTCAAATTCTATATGCTCTATAAGGGATCCCTGTGATTTGGACTAAAAACTGGTGTTTGTTCCTGGCTTTCCATCCCTTTGATTCCTTCTTCATGCTCTTCTGACATCCTTCCTTCAGAAAGGCACGGTGGATGTCAACTTGGCTCCTCAGGGGCAAGCGCGTGGCACATCAGGAATTCAAGGCTGAAGCGCAGGAGCCCAGGCCCAGCGAGAGAGGGAGAGAAATAAAGTTGTCAGGGAGTTCAAGCTGTTTCCTCTCTCTTGATTTCAGCTGCGCGTGCTGCCTCCAGTACTGGCTGTTGGTGCAGCTTTTCCCTTCACCTCCTGTGGGGGCCGGGCATCCCACCTAACACCAAAGATGCTTCTGAGCCTTTTTTTAAAATTTTTTTCCCCCCTCAAGAGCTGCTGCCATGGTAATGAACGTATGTTGAGTGCTGTCTCACCTGCAAGGAAAACAGCAACTCGAGTAGCCCTGTTCGTGCAAAATATAAGCCGTTCAATTTTGACAAGTGTCACTGCGGTGAATACGGGCTTCAACGCAGTGAATTAGAGAGAGATCTGCTTTTCTGCCCTCTTTTACACTGGTGGAACTCCAGAGAATCCAAACAACAGGAGAAGGTATAAAATAGAAATACTAACAGTTTCAGGTCATAGAGATTTCCCTTACATCGGCGTGTGCCGTCGGATGCTTGCCCATTGCAAGTAAGTTCCCGCTCTGAAACGTCTATTTTCTTTCATGGCATGTATATGCAATGTGTGCATTTATAAATATATGCAGTACATCAGCTTTCTGTAAGCTCCTTCCTCCAAGCCCATTGGAGCTGTACCTCAGTCTGGCTTAGTGAAAGGGGATATTGCTGCAGCGGGGCAGTTGCTATTGCAGATACATAGTCTTTGGACGTGCTGCTGGTTTCTTTTGATGCAAATGAGTGATTTAGCGCAAGAGGAAACAAAGAAATAGCTTTATGTGTGGCACACCAAAATTCACTTGCTGGCCGAAGAAACAGGTGAACGTGCAGCTAACCGATTGCCTGGGATCGGTGCTTTTTGGAGTAGCGAGGCCGTGTTGCTGAGACGACGTTAACGTTAGTATATGCCTGTCTCCACCTCCTACAGTTGTGGGGTGCACTTGAAAGCATTTAAAAAATGTTTTCATTGTCTTTTTGCTGTCTTCTAATAGGGGAGGTGGTGGTGGGATACCATTGTCCAGATCGGTCAGTGGGGGGAAATGATGAATTAAAGCGGTGCGAGCTGCTCTTCAAACCTCTCCGAAGAAGGCAGTACAGGCAGAAGTGAGGGGATGACTTGCCATTCTTATTTTAGTATTTATTTATCTTAGGATTATCAAGTTAGCTAACATCTCTGCTCATTGTTGTTGATTTATTTACAGACTGCCGCTCACGAAGCAGCCAGGGAGCTGCTGAGGGAACTGTTGCCTTCGAGGAAATGTCTTTCCAGTGGGTCTTGCCTGAGGCTCCAGCTCTGCCTATGCAATCCTGTATGCTTTTGTTCTTGTTCGGTGCTGCATCTTCGGTGATTATTCCTGCCCAGACAGCAGTGCTTTGCAAACGTGAGTCAGTGAAAGCATTTCACCTGTTGGTAATTTACACTCGTGTCACTCTTGCTGTATAAATAACTCTGCGGGGCACAAGCCAGTGAAAAGACACATCCCTGTTTTGATGTGAAAGACAGGTTTCTGTGCGTGCATTCTAGCTGCTTCTGACTCTCTGGCAGCCTACAAGGGCCAGAAACATGTAAAGCCATGTCTGTCCAAAACCTCCCGAGGAGATGCGCTCACATCTCGGTGCGATCCGTTCACAGATTGCAAGTTCCTGAACCCAGAAGCAAATATCTAATTTCTGTGTCTCAACTGAATTGGAGAGGAGTGTATGGCACTGGGAAAAATTCAGATGGCTTGAAAAAGAAAGCTGTTTGAAGTGTATAGCGAGGCCAGAGTGAGCAAAAAGCACTGAAGGGATGTATGAAGACTGCCTAATGCACAGTCCTTCAGCTGCTCCTTCTGGGTAGACCTCCCAGCGTACAGGAAAGAGGTTTGGCTTCTTGTCTGATGAGGGCTGGGCCCACGATGTTTATCCTTCCAGGGCTTTTTCACGAGTGTTTCAAAGTCCCTCAGCCTTGATAACTCGGGATGACGTAGTCTGAAATACGGATAAAGGGCAAAAGGGGAGAGGGAACGGACTTTTTTTTTTCCCTTTCTTTTTTTAAGCTATTATTTTGTATGGACAAAGGAGCAAGTTTGCCAAAACCCTAAGAAATACAGATTTTTTGGACTTCAACAATAGTACCATTCTTTCCAAAAATCACATTATGTCCCACCTCATTTGAGCTGTTGAATGGTTATGTCATGCAAAAAGGTGGATAAGAGAGAAAAGCCCCCAAACTCTTTCAGTTAGATCAGTGCAATCAATAAAGCTCACAAAGGTAATTATTCCCTGATTTAAGACCTGCTCTTCTGTTCGCGGTATTATTTGCTTGCACTGACCAAAATGCTTTTGAGAACAAAAAGAAGTTTAAACTCATGTAAAAATAATTTCTCCAGGAAGTGTTTTTCATCCTTCTCTTGTCCAATAACCCTTCCTTCCTTTCTTCTTCTTCTTTTGGGGAGGGGAACTGTTTCTTTTTTTCTCATGAGCAAGGCTTAATTTTGCTTTTTGAAGGCATCTTCTTAGACAAAGTGACTGGGGCCGTGCACAGCTGGCTTTTGAAAATTGAGTTTCTACTGAAACTTCCCCGCTATTATCTTGACAATCTTATTATTATCAAAGCATGCAAATATTAGGTATGACAATGAATGCTCACGGCAGGGAAGAACATAGCCTGGCCATCAGAGGAAGGGGGCCACTAACAATTGTGCCCCCTGTTGCAAAAGCCATAATAATTTAATATTCTCATCCGGGGAGTCTCCGTTTTCTTTGGCCTGCATGGAGCTGCCGGGTGCGTTGTTTCCTTTTGGCCAAATCACAAGGGCCGTTCCTTGAGCATTTTGCAAGACTTCAAATAGAGGATCATGCTGATTATGACTTCAGGGCAGGATTTTTTAATTTTTTTTTTTTTTTTTAGCCTAGGGAAGAGTGATTTAACTATTAAACTGAGTCAGGCTTCTAGCTTTTGAATATAATTTATTTCAAGGCTGTGTTAAACTTGTTAGTAGATTACCCGTTTTTCTTCTTTTGCCAACATGCTTAGCAAAAAATAGGGAAGGCAAATCAGCTAAATGTCATCAACTCGGTGTATTGGAAGTGTCACATATTGTAATCATTAACTACCAGCTGCATTATCTGGATATGGATTTTATTTTTTAGGACTGTGTTTATTCTCTGCTACTAAAGTTCATCAGCGTACAGCAGGACATGTTAAATGTCTCATTTTAAAGACAAATAGCTTGGCAAATTGGTCAATTAGGTGATTTTAATGGATGTTCTTGCTTCTTTGCACAAATCTGCTAGCTCATATAGAAGTCAGACATCAGGACTTCCGTCTTCCCGGAAGAATGGCCCTTCAAAACCTATTTGTCCCACATCCGCTTTGAGTCCTGTTCTGCTGTGCCAAGGAGGAACTGTACAGAGATTGAGCTAAGCCCAGCAAAGCTGTTTTTAAGCAGAATGCCTGGGAAATGGAGTCCTGGGCTGAAACTGTCGTCTCCGGCTGAGCATACTTGTACCCGTTTGTAGTATGAGAAGGCTCAGCAGCAACTTTTTATTTATCAACTGAACTAAAGGAGCAGGGGGATACGTGAAAAATTGCAGGCAGTAGCTGCTGCTAACTGGTCATTTAAAAGCTGTTACGAGGAGTTATCTCTTTCTCTGCCTCACCTTATGCCGGTGTGTACGTATACAGAGTGCATAAAATTTTGCAAGTAGATATGCACCTGAAAAATGTTAAAGATCGCTTAGGCAAAGTTCACCAATAAATATAGTGTTACAGTTTTAAACACATGCTGGAGATTCCCATGACCACAGGGGTCCTGCCTCTTGTTTAACAGCCTGGTGGTCTGAAACATCAAGGTCAGAGTGCATCTATTGGTCTGTGTGTCTATTGTCTGCACTTCTAACTTAGACTGGTGAAAAGGATAATCATGTCTGAGCCAACCTCCGCTTCCAAGCCTGCACCATTTGAAGCCTGTTCATGAATTATTACGGGGAGATACTTATGCTGGGTGGCCATTTAGAGACAAGGAAGAGAGGCCTCTTTCTCCAAATGTGGGTACCGGGAACAAGGTTTGGGTTAAGTTAGCTGGGGCATTGGGGTTAACACCCTTGATCTTCCTTTGTTGAAAGTTGTGGGATTTTTGGCATGCCGAAAGCCAGGGTAGGGAATTTCCACATCTCCCTGGGGCTTACCAGGGTCTCGGCAGCAGAGATGCCAGGCTCTGCGTACCCAAGGTTGCCATTCGTTCCTGTCGAGAAGGTAGGGCCTCTCCTGCTGCAGGTGTATATCACACAGACAGTGCATTTGCAGGACACGGGGCAATAGCGAGCATATGGAGAAGCACTTGGAGAGACTTGTCTTTTTGATACGCTTGTTGTGGAGACTAGGAAAACATTTTCCTTGTTGTTCTTGAGTTGCCGCATTCATCCGTCGCCGTTTGCCTTTGGAACTCAGTGAAGCTGACGCTGGCCACAGCTGGAGAGGAGAGAAGAGCATCAGCTGCTGGTGCCAGATGAGGGGATGCCTGAGGAAACTGAAAAGCAATACGTTGCTTACAGGAAGAGATATTACACCCTTTCATACCGCTGAGGTCAAGCACCTTGTTCCAGTCTGTAACTGAAAATGGGGCTTCAGGCAGAGAGTAGGCTTTTACCTACGAATAGTTCACATGGCTCCAACGAAGTCCGCACTATCCCATGTTGCCTGCTCCTGCAGTCAGTACAGTGTGATGGGTTTTTTTGGATCTTTTGGGTTTTTTTTAACTGAGTGTAAGCAGTTCACAACTCAGTGGTGATAAGGAAGGTGTTCCTTCTCAGGAGAGGTTTCCATTGCAAAACATCACAAGGGGTACGTGTACCTTCTGAACGTGCTGCTTCTGTCTACTGTAGCTGCCAAGACAGCAAGCCAAAAGAAAGGACTTCTGCTCAGCACCATCTCACCAATTCCCAAATCCTCACAGCATGGAACAGCAAGTTGAACTTAGATTAAACTTCCCACCGAGACTGTCAGAGTTGCATTGAAAATGAGGCTTGCCCAGGTCCAGATATGTTGGAGGTTAGTTGCATTCCCACTGCTGCCTTTGCAGACCCTGGTTGTGTGAAGGCTCAGCATCTGGGAACAGGGCATACTCTTTGATATTCCATGTGGCTTTGTGCTTAGTGCTTTCTCGGGGCGGCGTTGGAAGTCACTCCTGAGAACAGGAAGACACTGCGTTTAGTGAATAACCAGTGCAAAAGGCAACTAAATACCATTGGCAAAGTCTCTGTAAGAGGGGGTAGGTCCTTACAGGATCTCTTATTTGAATACTCACAGAGTTGCTAGTGCCTTTCTTCTTTTTAACCTTAAGGATATGGGCGTCTCCAAGAGCACCAGTATCCTGGGATAACTTTAAGATGCCAACTTCTGCCAATGGCTGCTGTGATGTCTTAATTCAAGCTGACATCCTATGTATGTTTCTCCACTCCCAAGGGAGTTATGCTGGCTCCTCACTCTGGTTTTGGCTCATTTTTGTAACTGGTCTGGGGATCCATGGCCCAGGAGCTGTGGATCGCTTGGAAGGATAATGCTGGGCCCAAAAGCTGTCTTTAATTCAGTGTGTACCGGCTTGGCAGTAACAAAGTTAGCTGGGGACAACCCCAGAGTGCAAAAATACTACCTTTACCTTGAAAAGAGAAAGCATTTAGGAGGGCTTTGGAGCTCCTGAGGAGCCCAGGGAATCAGTGCGAGGCACTGACAGAGCAGCCCATCTGCAGGGACATCAACCTGTTTTGTTACAGAAATGTTATTTCCCAATTTGGAATCAAAGCAGTCTCAGCAGCAGAGTCTGAGAGGGTTATTGTTGCTTTCTCCTCTGACAGCAACACGCCACCAGCCTCCCCTGAGCTAGAGGAAGTAGTCAGACGCTGTAGCAATGAATTTAATGTGAGCATCAACAGAGAACAATGAGCAGAGGATGAAGAAAGACACCCTGGGCTTAGATGCAGCTGACTCATGTTAAGCTGAAAGAAAGTCTGTCCTAGGGACACAGACCTGGGTGGAGGGAGAGGAGGACTGCAACAAGTCTGACATCGGTGCCCAACTGTGAAAATCTTCCACTGCTCTGCCGAGTACTGCTGGGGTTTGGAATTCATGCCGCTCAGCCACGAGCATGTGGGGGTGAATGAAAATGCATCTCAATCTGCAGATGGAGTCTGCTTTGTAAATCATGGAAATTGTTTAAAAATCCTGAGCAGATGCCCACCACAGTGCTGGTATGGTAGGGGTTAACGGGGACATCACCTACTAATTGGGCTCATTTCCCATGTTGTGGCTTCCAACACCATTTCAGAAACTCAGGAATGTGAAAAAGAATGGAGCACAACCAATGCAAAGTGGGCTTAAAGTGACTGCTGTACTAAATGCCAACTGCACAACTAAATATAACCCTGAAAGTAGAATTTATGCTTTGCACTCCTTCGCTTTTTTATTGTGGTGAGAAAAAAGCCAGGAACTCAACGGGCTGTAACTTTAATAGGTCATTCCAGCCAGTGCTTACCTTTACAAAATCCTGATAATACCGAGAAGACAATACAGTGATCAAAAGCAGTGATGAGATTTTTTAGCAGCATTAACCGTCATGACCTAGCAAAATGAAAGAAAATGGTTTAACAGAACTGTCAGATCCAATATAGCTAATAAAGGCATGGATAAATGTTTATTACATACCGGAGACAGATCATTTCTGTACAGAAATTGAGGATGACCTTTACTGATAACTCTTATCTGCCTGATATCCTGAATAAGAAAAAGAGAGGGGGAGAGAGGGCTGCACTACGGCTGATGTTTATGAAAGGTGGAGAAAAATTACAATTTGCAGATGGTTGTTTTTAGACAAGGGTACTCAGGAAAATAAAGATATGGAACGGTTTGTTCTGCGCAAGAGATTCCAGGCTCTGACTTGCCTGTGTTAAACTTAAGGAATGTGTCTAGCCAGTGGACATCTGGGGTGACTTGATTTTCATATTTTATATATGTATTTGTGTATGTGTCTGTGTTCAGGGGAGTAACGATTGGATTCACACTGATTTACTCTGTTTAGGAAGCTCCAGAGTTACTCGAGTAATGCTGCCGTGAGTCATCGTCCTGCCAGCCAGGTTTCTAAGCTGAGCACCCAGAGTTGAAAGCAGACTTCCAAGAGAAGCCAGCTCCCAAAAGCTCCCATCAAGACTCGACGGTCAGACCTACGGAAGAGAACTGGCAACGCAAGCCGTTCCTTTTGGACCGTAAAGCGATGTAAGCTTTTTGGGGAAATCTGCTCCATTCCAGTTCCATACAAAGCAGCACATGAGCATTTGAAACACAGGTGATGCTAGTGCTGAACCTGTCGAATGGGGCTGCAGAAGTCCCACCCAAGCCTGTCATTTACATGACAGCCATATAAATATGGGAGCAGAGACAGAGCAGTCACCAGGCTGCCTGAAGCACCAGGGGCGAGCAGTGACCTGGTGCGTGGGCCGGTAGAGTTCTGCTAGCAACGAAACCAAAGAATGAGTTACTCACAGACTTTTTTTCCACTCAGCCTAGAGTTCAAGCACCAAAGGCCTGGCTTTCCTGATGTTCTCAGTACAATGTAGAACTCCATGTGCTGCAAACACAGCTGTAGCCGTGAGGGCTGGCCTCTTCCAGAAGCTGGGCACGCAGGAAATGGAACGGCACAAGCTACCTGTGAAAAAACTGACTGGGATGAGATGTGAGTGAAATCAGAATCAGGCCTACGACATGCAGTTAATCATAAATAATGCTGCCTCGGTAATGGTTGCAATTAGTTATGAACTTCAGTCATTTCTAACATTTCCATGTTGGCCAATTATGCTGCAGAAATGATCAAGTAACCCATAGCACATTAGCTTTCTGTAATGCCATTGTTTGGAGGTGCTCAGGTCACCAGCTCCTCGCCAGGATGAATTAGCATAGCTCTCCGGAATACAATGGTGCTGTGCTGATTTACATTGGCTGAAAAGCTCTCCCTTTGTCTGCTGGAGTTGTAGCAGGAGCAAGTTTAGATCACAGCTTTGCAGTAGAGACTCTTAGGACCCAGCCATACAGGAACAATGGGGTGTGTGTTTTCCCTCTGGGCTCTGCAGATGACTTATTAGATGCCAACAGTAATTCTTAGCTCTGGTGGTGGTTCACCAGTAGGCTGCAATTGTACACTAATGGCACAATCTGAAGCTGGGAAAAGGAACACATAATTAATGGGCTCATCTGACTACTTAAAGAGAAAAGCCTACCGGATAAGGAAGTTTTTTAAACAGCATTGATGAGCAGCTTAAAACTTCCTTATGTGCTTGCCCTACAGCTTATTAAAATACCTTTTGCTTTGATTTTACAGGACCGCAGAGGTGTGTTAGGACTGATGTTTTCTGATGGCAGGTATGCTTATTTTACCATGGCAGCCTTGCTTTGTTGTGAGTCTCAGCAAAACGAAGCAGTACAATCTGTTACTGTTGTTAGTCCCACCCTTAAACGCTCCCTGTCGCTTCATTTCTTCAGGTAACAAATAACTTTTCTGTTTATGTGAACTGTTGTTTTTTCAAATTATATGGGAAATAATACCCTTGCATCCCAAAAGGCCACGTCGGTAACCTTAAAATCCATGGTAGCTGAAGTGCTTGAATACCTTGAAACTTCCAGACCAGGCCCCCAAGCACACCGCATCATTTTGAGTGAGAACAGCACTCTCCACGCTCTCCTTGATGAGATCTCGAGCTCTGCATTTGTTCGTCGTCGTAAGTCTGACTTGCTGTTTCCCTGACATAAAATGAGTGGGCAGTCGCAGTGCTTTTGCCTTGCGCACGGATCCTGAGCCTGTCGTTGGAAGATCTCGTAGCTGGTTCTGGGCTGTGTGGTTTCAGAGAGGATTATTTTAAAGGAAAAAAATCTTGGGGAAATGAGTTGCAGTTTTAAAACAGAATATTTTGTCAAAATCAAATTTATTTCAATGAGGAACAATCACTCTAATGGCTGAGAAGAATGCAAAGATTAAATGAGGTATGAATAGCTGTAAGATGGTACAATTACCACCTCAGAAACAATATATTTGTAAAGTTAATTCCTCTTGAACATGAACAATCTCCTTACACTTGACCCCTCTCTATTGCCTCTTCCATGCTTGAACTCTCCTTGAACTTTGAAGATCCATCTTGAGAGTATGATATGGCCATCTCTTTTGCATCTGGTTATTTTAGCTCCAATTTGCAGCCCTAAAATGGCAATTATGGTGATATATTGCTCAAGTCACCCGACATGGATTAGTATCGGGATCAGCGCGTTTATGCACAGGAGTAGTGAATGGAGACTACAGCTATGATTTTAAATGACTTGATTAATCCTGAAACAACACTTCAGAGTCCATTACATCCAGCAGGTGTTGGGGTTCAGGCTGCACTTCCGTTGCATATTCAGGCTGCCTTCCCTTAAACAGCACCAGCATGTCACGTTTATTGCCTTTTTTCTTTTTTTTAATTTGTGTCCAGCATTCCTTTCCTGCCCCTCGTCCCTCCTTTCTGTAAAAGTTCAGTGGCCTTGGGGGCAACTTGGACAATACTGCCTTTTCATAAATCACAGAATGGGATGCAGATTGCCAAACTGTAATATGTTCCTTCATAAAAATCTCTGGGGACACGGCCTGAGTGATATCGGAGTGAGGACCGTGACTTGTTGGACAGCAGGGCTGGTTTTTAGGTCAGGGTCAGTTAAATAATGCCAAGCCTGCACAAAATATCTGACCACGTTAGTATAAATATCGCTGTCCTCTCAGAACTAATCTTGTTTATAGGATGTGGATTTCTTCTGTCTTACTTCAGTGGAATAGATGCTGGAACCCCTCTCTCGCCTTTCCTCTCTGTGTTCCCTGTCATTGCTCCTTCTGGGGCAGCCCAACAACTCTTAGAAAATTGGGAATTTGTCTGGGATATGGTTGCGTGTGGGGGTTAGGGTCTCAGCTGCTCTGCAATGCTGTGGTTCCCACCTGAGACTGGGGTTGTCCTTAAAGAGGATAAAATGATTGGCCTAATCCAGGGGTGTCACGTGCTTTTGACCTTTGAGCTGTTACCACACTATTCGATGCTGTGAATGCCAGTCTCTGCCAGGGATTTTCACTCACTTCAAAGCAGGACGAGGAAAGGCAGGTTTAGTACAGGAGTGCTCCTGCTGAGGCTGCTGGGCGCTGTGATTGGACTCTTTATCAGTCTGCTTCTTGTCCTGTGGTCAGTGCTGCAGAGAAGGAAGAAACGACAGCAAAGCACAGAAACCCTCTGAACTTGAGGGATGTCTGGGTTTGGATAAAACAGGGAGAACCGTGATGAAAACCCTTGCAATACATCACTCTCTGATTGTAGGGGAATGATCAATTGTCATGTGGCTTTATTATGGGCTTGTTGCCTTTATTTAAGTCTTTGTGGCCTTATCCTGATGCTCTCTCATTTCAGCTAGAATGATTCTTCCAGTTTGCCAGGGTTCAGCCAAAGAGAGCCGAGGCCAGGCAGGCACAGCGTATAAATAAGGCACTGTTCAGCCAGGCGCCACTGAAAAGAGCGCTTGATGGCCAAGGTACTCCTTCCCATGAATAAGGGGACAAAAGTTTGGGGCTAATGAGAGGCGCAGCATTCGAGTGTTTGTTTTACAGACAGTGGCTCAGTCTGCCTGCTGTGGTACGGAGGCAAGGGAAATTCTGTCTGGGGTCAGGAGTCTCCCAAAGGAAGCGGCGTCTGTTTGCACTGAATATGTGACTCTGGGCAGTGGTGTCAGTACACGAGCTGCCTCTGAAGCCCGTTGAAATCAGTGGGAGCCTGTCTGTGCGCATGGAATATGCCTGAAGAGGACAAGCACCACGCTTAGCTGATGTATACACAAGGATCTACATGGAGAAGTTTTCAGGGGAGGAAGAGGATGCAGAACTTGTCCTAAGGCTCTGCTGGAAAGCACTGCCCAGCGCAGACCCGCTGACTGAGCAGAGGGATATTTACGGTGCTCTGTAGGAAGTGTGCTACATGGGGAAGTAGTCATATACAGTTATGAGGCTTCAAACCTCTGTGAACAAGTTGTCAGGGAAATACCTGGCGTGGCTTAGAAATGCAAAGGATTGGTTTTGGGTTATTGTGGGGTTTGGGTTTCATTCCTGCGGGAGCTGACCTAGTGAAAGGCTTGTTTTTTCCTTTGATGCCTCTTTTATTTCATTTTTAGGGTAGATGGGAAATATCATAGGCTGTTCGTCTGTGAAAACTGTGCATTTCCTATGGGAAGTTTAACTGCAGTGACAAAGAAACAGCTTTTAAAAAAATGCTGTGCCTTAAATCTTTGCAAGTGTTTAAACCTTTTTTCTGGGTGAAGACAATGGTCTTGATTCTAGAGCAGTGGTGATATTTCTTTCAAGCTGGAGTTTGATAGAAAACTGAAATCCAGATGTGCCTAAACTCTTAGATGGGTTGAAATCTAACCCTAGAAAGCTGTGAAGGGCTAGGAGCAAACCTGGGCTGGCTCTCCGGAGCGCAGAGCTCAATTCTTGTCTAGCCTTGCATACCTCTGTTAAGATCATCTTTCCAGTGTAGTAACTTTACTTAGCTCGAGCGTTAGACCAGAGAGCAAGTTCCCCAGACAGCTGCCGGGGCCTGTGTGTACTCTAGCGACACAGGTCCTTATTTTAGCAGATCTTTCTGTTTCCAGAAAGCGTTTTTGTAACCTGTTCTCTGACCAAGAACCCACTGGACAGCAGTGGATCTGTGCAAGACCATGTTTTACCTCAGGGCTTCATGGTAAATGCCCTGGGGATTCTTGGCCTCACAGTATGGGAGTTCACCTGCATTTTAAAAAGGGACCTTAAGATCCACCTTCTTCAGATCGGGGGACAATCTTCAGGACTGGGGTCTCATTCCCTTGTTTATCTCCATTTGGAATGGAAGAGGGAGAAACTTCTGTTCTTTATTATAAATGGCAGAGGTGGGGCTAGCGAGAGGCCTGTGCTAGCCCACAGAGGGCTGAGATGACCCTGGAGCTGCAGTGCTTTGTTCACTCATTTCAGACTACTCATTCTCTTCAGTTGTTCCTCTTCCTGGTGGGGTCAGCCCCCTCCAGATGCTTTTACTCTGTTAAAGTATTCGCCTTCATCCATGTGCTCTAACTGTGGGGAAAGCCCTGGGCTGAAATCCAGGAGGCTCAAGTTTAATTTCTATCCCTGCAGTTTCCACTGGTTCACTTAACCTCTCTTTGACAGCATCTTCTGGCTTTGGACATTAGAATGGGGACAGAAAATAAACAGGTTTTGCCCTGTAGCCAGTACTGCAGTACTGTGTACCTGTCCAGGTTTCTTTTTCCCTTCTTAAAGTAACATTTTCCTGTGAGTTTCCTTTTCTGCTTTAAAGCTCACTGACTCAAACCCTCCAGCTGCTTCCGCATCTTTCTGATTCCTCTCAGAGCTCACGCTGATGTTCTCTGGTGCCCAGAGCTGCATCCTGATCGAGAGGTTTTCCTGCAGGGGCCCTTGAAGCTCAGCAAACCAGGGCCTTGCTGTTCGCTACCGGCGGCACCAGGGAGATGGCTGAAGGGCTTGAAGACACGTCAGGTGGGCAATATGTGCAGATGGAGGGCAGGGAATGGCCTGCAGGATAAATGTCTGCGATCAAAACAGTCCTGAACGCGTGGCTGCTCTCAGCAGCAGTCAGCGGGGGGGCAGGGCTCACTCTGATCCCCTGCTTTCACCTCCCTGCTCACTGCCCTGGGAGCTTCTGTTCAGGCACCGCCTGGATCGCCAGTTTTAGGAAGTAGCGGTTTCTGCCTGTAAAGCAGTAGATCAAATCCCTCAGAAGACCCACGTCCTTCAGAGCAGGGGTTTTCTCTGAGCGCAGGTAACGGTGCTGTGTGACGCGCAGCATGGCTTGCAAGCACGCGGAATGAAGGACCCAGAAGACAAACCTCTGGTACAAAAGCGTGACAGCCAGCAGGTGATTGACAGGGATCTCTGTCTAACGCCTGCTCCATTCGGGGGCAACCATTCCTTCTGAAGTTGTTCCTGACCTCAGGCGTGTTTCTCTGCAAGCTCCCCGTCAGCCCATGTTCCTCCCACCCTCGCTGAAAGAGGAGACGTCGGCACACAGGCGCAGGCCAACTGCCGGCATCCAGTGCAATGCCCAAATCAGGGTTTTATTTATGTCCCAAATCCCATTTCTCAGCACTGTCAGGTTCTTTTTTCCCTTGCAGAGAAGCGCAAAGACAGTTAAAGGGACTTTCGGTGACATCCCCCCTGTTTAATGAAGCTTGGAGTTATGGGCAAGTGACTCGAACTGCCGTTATTATCTGCATGAGTGACTGAAGGCCGAGGGTCTAGCAGTGTGCGAAGAGCTCCACCGCAAATGTGCACATTGATCATTCCTAATCAGACCAACCAGGTCAGGGGTGCTGGGGAGATGGAGAGCTCGGAAAAAGCTGACAAATGAAGCAGCGGAGCTTGGGGGTTAATGTAATATTCAAACAGAATGAGATACTCGTTTTCTTGTAAGCTTGTCGCTTTTCCCTTCCTCTGGCATGTTGCTGGAGACTACAAGGAACAGGCAGAGAGGGTGTGAGGTGTATGAGAGAGGTGTCCTAACCAGGGCAGAGGGTGGGGGGAAGAGAAAATCCTGCAAGTGTATGTGAAGAGCAGAAGGGAAGAGTCGTGGGGAAGTGCAGTTCTTCTGCATCCTTCTCATTTTTCCAATGCTTTGCACTCTTTTATAGTAGAACATTTTATTTGTTGGGTTTTTTTTTAAGGTGATTCTGCTTTGGGACCTGTTAGGTTTCTGCAGCCAGCACTGTTCAGTTATTCTGCACAGAAGCTGCTCAGACTGGATCGTCTCTGAAATGGGTAAGCTTGGGGTGCTTCTCAAGCCAGAACTGTACTCCCCTCAAGGAAACCAGACTGTGCTGAGCCTTGTAAAAGGTGACGAGCTGAGCGGTGTGCTGGTGGTTGTCTTTTATTTTTTCAGAACCACTGTATTGAAGGCTGTGGGCAAAACATACACCACATGTCAGAAGCATCCTTATTGCCTTAACTTGGGCTTCTCATGACTTTCTGGCTGCTTAATAATAAGTGTCTCACCTGAGGAATTTTAAATATCTGCTAAAACTTCATTGTACTTTCCAGTGCTTTGCACGCTGGAAGGCAGGCCCAGTAACGCACAAGTGTATTTTAAGGGGCATAAATGGTGTCTCCTGCTGTATAGCTGGACAGACTGGAGCACAAAAGGTTTGGTGGTTTATTCCAGTCATCCCTGCAGGGCAGGAGAAGTCCCTGTTGTCAGTTCTGGACTCTCACCAGTTGGGTTATGGCACAGTTGAGGCTTTTGTGCTATCTGACGAAGGTAGGCACCTTATGCTGCAGGGAACTCTTAGCAAAAGCCTGCCAGGAATTAACGATTTGAGAGATTTATTTGGCACTCCATAGGTTAGAGGGACTTAACGCTCTGAAGAATGAGAGAGGCTTGAGAAATTAAGGGTCAGAGCTCCTGTAAGATCTTTGCCGATTCAATAATTCCGGTGTTGCAACGCGGTACGCAGTGCTGAGCTCAGCTGTTGTGAAGGGAGGACTTCACGCGGAGACCCAGAATGCTCGAGAGCTGAAGATCTTTTGCAGTGCAGCACAGCTCCGGGGTTTGAGATGCAGCGAGGACCAATCGCTTGCCCTTGATAAACTTGGCCACTCCTTCTCTATACAGCTGTTGATCAAGAAATCGTTCCTGAAAAATCAATCCCATCTCCTTTTTGTAGTGGAGTTCTCTGCCCATCAAAAAACTTGGGAGTTCTCACATTTCATTTTATCTTTCCCCACTCTATTTCTGATGTATTGTCTTACTCTTGAAGTACCTGGAAGTTTTTTCCCAAGTAGCAGTTACTTTGGAGTTTACAAGGAGGCTGTGAACTGATCTGGGTCATTTCATCCCAGGTGCAAGTAACTTGAGTTTGCCTACCAGGGCACTACTACAGGTCTTGACCAGGAGACTACGTGGGGTCAGCAAGAGGAAATCTGCGTTACACTGGCAGTACGGGAAACAGGAAATTTCTCCTTTTCGGGTTGCTCTCTAATGGTTTCATGATGAAGCTGGAGGGAGAAGTAGGAAGTGGGAGGAGGAGGAAAGGAAGCGTATTGCTGGTTGTCTTATACCGCTGGAGTGCTCCAGTTCCACAGTCATGAAATCAGCCTGTTACCTTCACCAGGCTTTAGACTGCAGTCTCCAAAGTTTTGGAAAGCACAGATCAAATTCTCACATCAGAGCTGACAGAAATGTGTAATAGCAACAGTAACAACATATAACATAGAATTTCCCCCTAATTTTTTCCATTTTCCCCACACAGTGCAAAAAGCACAGGCAGAAGGAAGGCCTTTGGGGGACCAGTCACTGGGCTGAGTCTCGATGTGAATTCAGCTCGCTCCTACTGTAGTGGTACCAGACCTGGGGTAAGCAGCTGATTTTGGTTTTTCCCTTCTCCTTTGTTTTGCAGATCCTTTCAAGATGTTCTTTTTTCTCCCGTCTGTTTTGACTATCAGTTTTTCAAGGCTGGCATGATTTTGTATTATGTTCCTTTTACAGAGGGGCTTTCTTCCAGCAAGAGCCTGTCCTGAAATACAGAAGAATAATACGGAATATTTGTTAATGCCGACAAGCAGAATTATTTCATCTTCCTGCTCTTTTAACCAGGACTGTAGTCTGCTGGCTGCCTGTGATGTTAGGTGGTTGGCAACATTCTTCTAAGGCGAGCTGTCTCTCCTCATCAAGCTTCTGTCTCAGAGATTCATGCGGAGCATTTCAGTTTATTCAGCCTTTAATCAGATGCCTGACCTATTCTGAACAGTGCTCAGCTTATGACCTCTTCCCAATAAACAAGTTTTAAACAAGCTGCCACATCAGATTTTTGTGCAGAAAACGTATGTGATACAGCAAGGAGAGCTAATCATGCCAAATATCGCTCTTTTTGCCAGGCCACTCTCTCTTCTTCCCTGCAAGAATAATTTACACATTTTTGGAAAGGCACGACTGTCTCACTGAAAAGAAACAGTAGAATTTCTGTAGCATTGAGAGATTTGCTGTTCTGTGGGGAATGAAGTGTATTTAATTAGCTAAGATGTTCTTAGTGAGTTGTCCTGAAATGCACACTGCCCTGGGTACTTCCTTCTGCTAGAGTTACAGGCGATATCAAAGGCAAACACCACAGCCCTCTGGACTACTGGCCCGTTGGACATCTAGAACTCCTTGGCTATCATGAGAGATGAGGAGGGTCTTTAGGGAACTCCCTGACACACTGCTAGGGCTGTAGGCCCTGATTCTCAAAATGATGTCGTGTGCAAGTCATCTTGGGGATCTCAACAGCTTAGAGCTGGGTCTTGATGTTGAAATTCTTTTGGGTTTTGGAGGTTTTTTTTACTGTTCTTCCTTTTAGATCTTAGTAAGCCATGGAACTGGAAAGGAAAAGTGAAGAAAATGGTGCGTTTTCAGTGACTGCAGTCATCTTGACCAAAACTACCACCATCTTTGGAACACTTCCTGGCAGCCTCATCGACAGATGATGAATCAATGCTGGATTCCACTCGCCCTGAAGGTGATCGCTGCAGTGGCAGGTAGCACAGACAGGATGCTGTGCCTAATATTCCCTTTCCAGGCTACAGTCTCCATTTCTGACTAGTAACTGCTTTGACTGTGACAAAATTCACGTTGCCTCGTTTTCCCTGTCAGACAAGGTGGAAAGCATCTTGAGGCTTTGCAGTGCCATTCTCTGCAAGCGGTGGTGTGCCAGAACAGCGCACCTGGCTGCCAGCTTGGGGCAAAGTGCTATAAATATTGGTGATTAGGACACCAGTTCACAGGTGTTTGAACACAGGGACTTCCCTGGAACACGCTATTCCGTAAATTGGCTGCCTACTTGGTACCTGCATCGCCTTGGCCTGGTAAGTGCAGAAAGACTGGAAGTGAATATCACAAATTCTCTTACAGAACGTTGTTGGCATCACTGTGCAGTTGAGCGCTGCCGTTGCTGCAGGGGAAACACAACAAATATTGACAATCTTTGTACTGAACAGTACACGCTCCAGGACACCGTTGTTTGCTGATGATGTTGATTTTCCAAACATAGTTTCTTATGGCTATGTTCCATGATGTTTCTGTGAGAGGTGTTTAAATGAGCTTAGATCAGGGGTTCCGTCGCAAATGTTGTCAAGCAAGTAACGTAATTCTTCTCATATACCCGTGGCCTCGATGATGCATGGATCTTGTCCACTGATGAGCTTAGCACCAGTAAACGTGACTGGCAATAACAGTGACCATTTGCTTTCCTTTCTAGTCCCTTTGGATTGTGAAATGTTCCGAGATAATTTGGTGATAACTAATTTGGCCTTTTCGTCTGGGTCCCTCTGAGGTGTTGAAGAAGTCACAAAAGTGGAAAATTGATTTTGGGTTAGTACATTTGGTCCTGTTTTGTAACCTTTCAAAGAGGCTGTTTGGGTTGGGGTGCATCCTCCAACTTCTGGTCAGTAGCTTGTAGGTCAGGCTGCAGACGTATAAAGGGAAGGTAGGAGTTGTGTATTTTCCTCTTGGAAAAAGAAGTTGGTGACGGGACCAACCTTGGACAAATTACCCCTGCTCAAGCATTACTTGCCTTCTCTGTTTTCACAGTTTGCTGTGGAGGAAGGAGTCTATGATGTCCCTGGAGTGCTCAGCACGCTCGAGCCTCTCCAGACCCTCCAGCGTCACAATAAAATTTTAAACACAACTTGATTTTTTTTTTCATTACTCATGATTGGTTTGTAGGTTCTGGTGTATCTTGAACCCCTTAGACTGTGTTTGCCTGCTGGTCAGATTAGAAAAGGTTAAAAATATTGTTTCAGACTTCATTTGGTTTAAGAAAATTTTGTCTGTGGTTTCAGTTAACTGGATTTTAGTCGAGCATTTAACGGGGAAAAATGCTTTAAGCCGTCTAGTAGTTTCCCTCTTTCCCACTAGATGGCCAATTGTGTTACATCCAAGAACCATTGTCTCTCTTGACATCTGGGAGGCCCTTGGTGAGAAGCACATGTCCCAGTCTGCAGAAGCCCAGACCCAAAAGCTAGGCACAAAACATGCTATTTAGGCAGGATGCTTTCAGGCACTACCCTGCTGGGTCATAAATAATTTTTTTCCATCACTTGAGTTTTATAATCTCTGATTCCCAATAGAAATAATACTCAACAGCAAAAGCAAGGGACAACACATCTGTTAGGAGGTCAGGAACAATAATGAGCGGCATCCCTTGAAACTACCTTTGAGACAGGAGAGCTGCATCCAGCAATGTTTTCTTGTTTGCTCAGTTGCCATACTCTACTTTTTCCCCCCCTTAAAATGGCTTGGCACCGGTTTGTGCTTCATATGAAATATTTATTATTGTCTTATTTACATTAATTTTGAATGCTTGATCAAAAATCTGATCTCCCTCTAGTTTATATGCTCACTTCCCAATAAACCAATTAAACCCCAGCTGCTATGCAAGAGAGAGTATGAGTCAGAACCTCTTTCCAAGGATTGTTCTTTTATAGATTGCTCTTGTGTCCTATTTGCTGGCAAGAATTTAATTACACTGAAGAAGATGACAAATATCTAATATTTCACTTGGGGAAGGAAAAATCCAAGAATCCTTACAGTTTCCCAGAAGGAGTTCTGGGAAGTGCTTTTAGGGAAAGCAATAGCTGTGCTGCTTATCCACCTGCTGTTCTTAGTATGTGCAGAACCAGATGCTTGGTTATCTTGTATCATCTGATCCCTCTCACATATTTGACTTCCCAACAGGTGCTGTTCGTGTTATGACAGAGGATCACTGAAATTATCTGTCCAAGCTCATCCCAGAGGCCTGTGTTTGTGCAGAGAGATCAGTTTTGAGCTGAGGAGTCCATTTCTGCTTGTGGTCAGATGTTAATGAATTTCAGGGCCTCAAGATGCATCTCGGACACTCATGGGATGGCTGCAGGTAATGAGGCTGCTGATTCCCACAGCTCAAGCTTTTTGCTCTAGAACTGCATTTTCATAGTTTTTAGTCTAGGGAAATTGCAGTTTGGGCAAAACCAATGATTTCTGTCATTCTCCTGTGCGGCTTTGCAGTCTTTTGTACCCTCTAGTGATCATATCGCCTTCCTTACAGTGGGCTGTCTTCTCCACAAACTCCAGCCAGCCTTGGTTGTCTCAGAGGACATATTTTGTATGCCCTTCCTCTTACTTGTCCTTACCCTTGACAACAAAGTGCAAACACAGTCTCCATGGAAGGTGCACTTTAAAGGAGAGTTCCCTGTTCAGTGCAAGCTGAAGAGAAAAAGGTCTTAGAGCTGAGAAGCGTTCATAAGAATGGGCCTCTCACTTAATAAACACTGAGTTTTTCTGGGGGCGCCCGAGCCAAGCAAGGGGGTAGGACTGCCAAATGGTGTGTTTAAGACAAAATGGTATCAGGGAGCCAGCTTGCTGGTACTTACAGACTGCTGCAGCATGTATCTGGTTTTTGTATTCACACAGAGAACAAGACTGGGGCTCAGGGTAACGGGCACTTTTAAATAAATACATAAATACAGTCTGAACAGAAAGTGGTAGTTTTCTATGGTAGGAGTCCCCCCCCAGTCAGTACTTAATCCTTATTTTTTTCTCAAGCTATCCTCTTCCTGCCCCAGTGGACACTTAGGAACTGCTGCTTCACAGTCTCGGTCATCCCTGTGTGTCTAGCTGCCAACCACGAGAACTCAGGGATCCCAATGTCCCGTGAGGCTGGTGTATTTTTCTTACATCTCTTACTTGGAGCTGAGCGCTGTTTTGTTGATTCAGGCATTTTTGGGTGCCATTCCAGCTGTTGTGCCCAAGACGAAGACCAGTCTCTTCTAGCAGATGTAATTGTAAACACCGCCAGGGAAACAGACTCGTGAAGATGGTGAGGTTTACTGTGGCCTAACACAGGCTGAGTGTGGGTGCCCTTGTAACTGTTTTGTATTTCCGTTTCAGGCTTCGTTCATGGAAGAGGGATTTCTGTGGAAAATCCTGTGGGATGAACCTGTTTGGTCCCATCCTGATCGTATTCTCCTTTTTCAGCTTTTTGTCTTTGGAGGAAACATGCTGGCCTTAAAGATGTCCCTTGTTCTCCTGTGTGTCAAGGTGCAAGTCATGCCTCCACCCCAGGTCTCTGCTGATGGTATGGGAGGAGGTGCTGAGGATTTTAAAAGCTCAGCTAGAAATCGAGTCAGCTGGGGCAGATCCAGTTGGCATCATGCCAAGGAAAACACGGTTTTTTTGGGCATGCTTAGGACCAAATAGCGATCTCAGCAATGGCAACAGAAGTTTTGCTATTTAGTTCAGTGGGACTCTGCACTTTACCCATCTCACTCCCCTCTATTTCAATAAACATGAAAGTCTTGCTGTAAGCATTATTATCAACTAGCAAAAAGAAGTAAACTGAGTGGCCTCCTCCGTGTCTTTTTTTGTTAATACAATTGTGCATCTTGCAACTACTTGCTCTGGTGAGACCCCACCTGGAGTGCTGCGTCCAGCTGTGGAGCCCCCAACATCAGAAGGATATTGACCACTTGGAGCGAGTCCAGAGGAGGCCACGAAGATGCTCCGAGGGCTGGAGCCCCTCTGCTATGGGGACAGGCTGAGAGAGTTGGGCTTGTTCAGCCTGGAGAAGAGAAGGCTCCGGGGAGACCTTATTGCCCCTTCCAGTGCCTGAAGGGGCTACAAGGAAGCTGGGGGGGACTTTTTACAAGGGCCTGTAGTGATAGGACAAGGGGTAACGGGTTTAAATTGAAATCAGGGAGGTTTAGATTGGATATCAGGAAGAAGTTCTTCCCGGAGAGGGTGGGGAGGCACTGGGACAGGTTGCCCAGAGAAGCTGTGGATGCCCCATCCCTGGAAGTGTTCAAGGCCAGGCTGGATGTGGCTTGGAGCAACCTGGTCTAGTGGAAGGTGTCCCTGCCCATGGCAGGGGGGTTGGAACTAGATGGTCTCTAAGGTCCCTTCCAACCCAAACCATTCTGTGATTCTATACTTAAACATAACCCTGTGATGATGTAGGGTGTAGTCAGAAGCTCCTAGGCTAGTGGTTTTCCAACTGGTATCTGCACAGTCCTGACTTCTCTGTACACCTCAATCTGTGGAAAATATTAAAAAAAAAGAAAAGGCTGCTCATACAAAAGGTAGAGGGGACTGCAAAAAGGCAGAACTTCTACAGAGCAGATCTCCCTGTTTTACATGGGTTTTACGGTAACAAATTTCATGGTGCTTTTGACAAATCTCCCATAAAGAATCTCTTGTTTAATTACATAAAACAAGTGTCTGGCTCCACAGAGACCTACTCCTGTGAGTGGTCTCTTGACAAAATTAATTTTAAGTCAAGAGAATCACAGGACTTGAAGGTTTTAATGATTTACCAAAGCCTACTTTGCATATCTACTTAACTGTGCTGTTAAAGAACAAAATTGTTGTTCAAGTTAAATATTAAACCATGTAAAATTGACATCTTGATTATTTTTTATCATATTTAGAAAGGATTAGGCTGTGGGCATTTCAATGTCTTGACCGCACAGATGAAACTACATTGTGTGGCCTTGGTGGTCAAGTCTCAATCCTTATTCTACTGATCTTAATAAATGGAATTAATGATCTTGCTTCTGTCATTTCAGAAAAGTCCTGGCTGATTTTAAAAAATCAGGTGAAAAAACCAAATAATCCCCTACTGAAATTTAACTTATGCCCAAATGTCTTCCTTTACAAAATACAACAGGGAATGAAGAGCGCACAAGAATTAAATGACGACAAAACATAGCCCTACCACAGCAGTTTAAAGTAAAAATGTTCATTTTGTGTTTAAGGGGTACTGTTAAGTGTTTTGAATTAAATTTCATATGGTCTGTTAAATTCTGTGCGGTATTTCCACAAGTTATTTTTTCACTCATGTTACTGCTGTGTCCTTGAACAGGCCAGACTATTGTAGTTCAGACATAAACGGTGTGTTCCCCAACCCAATGCCCCCGTGTGTTTGCAGCAGCATTATGGCCACGGCAGCGCACAGTGCTCGTGTAAAAGCAGTTGAAAGGACTCACAAGCACAAGAGAAAAAAAATCATATATTTGAACATCACTTTTTTGGGGTTTCTTCATTTCTCACTGGACCCAAAGGAAACTTAATCTGCATTTTCTGTAATTAAGATATGATGCAAGCTATGGGATTTCACTCCTTCTTGTTAGCCTGCGCGATAGGGGTAAGGCTAAGGAAAACCACCTTGACTATGGTTATTAGCTGTGCTTCTAACTTGACACAAAACTCTGCATGTCTTGTTCCAGAGTAAAGAGAATCATCTTTTCCCAGTACTTTTAATTGTAAAAGGCCACTTCCCTTAAGGTCTTGTCTGTAATTAGCGTCCTTGATGGGAAGAGCAGATTCTGCCTGAGATGTCAGGAATGTGCTCGGATGTGACTTGCTGTCGTGTGGGGTTGACACTCGCTGTGCTGCTGTTTCCCCCGGGACAGTCTGTGTTTAGTCAGCTAGGCTTTTCGGAGAGAAAGCAATTGAAAGCATCAAAAAGCGAAGATGCTCTGACAGAAACAGTGAACTTCAGGGAACGGACACTGAATTAGAAAGCTGAAAAGCAGAACTGCACGTCCTTGTTGTCCATTTCAGAATAGGGGGTCAGAACTGGAAATGACTGATGGAGCCGCTAACATTCCTTAAAAAAACAAACCCTGCACAACACCTGGTGATCCCCTTATCCATCCCTTCCCCTTGATTGTCTCCATCAGTCCTCCGCAGGCACGCTTCTGTCTCCGCGTTGTCCGTCAGACGCGGCAATGCCTCCTGCCTGCCAGAACGACAAGATGGCTCGGTCGCCCTGCAGTCAATCAGACAGCTTGGCTTGCACGGGAGAGCCGGGCAAGCAAGTCACATTTTGACCTCCTTCATCTGCTCATCTGAAAAGTTTTGGATCCACGCAAACTCCAGAGAGCATTCTGCTCCAGAGCCCCGACGCAGCTCCAGGCCAGGAAACGGGGCTGTGGGGGCATCGTAACCCCCCGACACGCAGTGGGGCTGGTCAAAGGGCCCGCGCTGCTCCGAGGACAGGCCTGCCTTTGTGGAGCCACACACTGCTGGCGGCCTGATGTATCCCTGCGAGCCTCTTGGAAGCGACCTTTGTTTTGGAAACCATTAGTGCTTTTTTCTCTTGTTAAATCCTTTTCCTCCCTCCTAAATCATTTTTGGCTGGTGCTCCTGGCCAAGAGGAGGCCTAAACCTAGTGGGCTCTCCCAGATAAATATAAACGCCGTGCAGATTTGGGGCAGGATTGCCTTTAATCGGGGAGTTTTTTCTTAAAGCACGAGAATATCCATTCCCCACAAGGACAGGCTGGG
>NW_010235957.1:0-10176 GCF_000690775.1 Eurypyga helias
CACAAGAAGGACTTTTTACTATTTATGAATCTGTTCCGTTCACACTGTATCTGTATTTTTTCTTAAATTCTTTTCCCAATGGAAGTCTAAAACCAAACTAAGTGTACTGTTTGTATGCATGTTGAGAGTGCAGTGAAAGGCACTTCTATGAGAATGGGAATGTCCACCATTGCAAATAAATCTTAGAGATTAAATATTTATAGTAAACTCTAAACAATTTCAAACAACCTTGTCTTTAAGAAATAGTAATAATCTTAATTCATAAAAGAGGTAATTTTGAATCAAAATCAATATCCCATAAAATATGAGTGTTCAAAGACAAAAAAGATAATGAAAATTGTTATTGTCTAAGAAACATAAGAAATAAGGCTACTGTAGACCTCAGAATGTCATGTTCATCCTCTTGCTCCAAGGCAGATCTTTATGTCATTATTGGTAGATATATGACTAGGCAGGAAATTCTTTTTCTTTCTTCTAAAGATGGAAATTCATTAGAACTTGATGTATGGTAATTTTTTAGGTCCAGATTAATTCGCCATGATCCTAGACATTTATCAGAGATGCCTAAAATAAGACAATATTCACATTATGTTTCTATTTCCAGTGTGGGGAGAGAAATATCTGTGTGGCTCAAATCTGAGTGGACTTCATCATGCTCTTCATACTTCAGAGTGTATGTATTGACTATGTGAAGGTCTTTTAGGGCCTCAGGTTCTTAAGAGATGAAAAAATCTTAGATTTAGTTTTGCACCAACAGTTAACTGTAACCTCAGACTTTACTAGACAGAAGCAAAGGTCCTGAAGGACAGGACTATCTGTATCAACCTGGCGGTGACCACATCATCATTGTCTGCTCAAGGATATTGCTAAAATAAGAGAGCATCTTCTGCCTCCTTTTGGTCCTGCTGATCTCTCTGACACATCTTCTGTTTGTAATACTGAATCAGCTGTTGGGGGTTGTTGCCATAAAATCTATAGTTTAAATTACAGAGAATTTTAGGAAAAACTAGATGTCTCCTAATTTACTTACTTGCCTAATGGAAAGTAATAAATGTAGATAAGGAAATTCTTTCTTTTCAGGAAGAAATATATGATTCACAGGGGCATTGAAGATAACCAAACACAAGAAAGGTGATTTGTTTACAATACTGAGCTAGGTATTGAAGTAATTTCCACTTACCGTGAAAAAGTAAGGGAAAGGTGCAAGGAGCATAATTTGGCTTATAAGTAGCTGAAGTGTTGATCACCTTTAGACTGTTCATGTCTTCCTCCACAGAGGTAGGGGAGGAGGCATAACTTTTAGGACTCCAAAGACAGTTAAGAGCCTGATACTCTTATGCTTGCAAATGAAGACTCAGATTATAAGAACAGTAATACAAAATTTTACCTTTACAGACAACTTATAAACATGATTTAGGTTTTTGTATTGCTCTATTCATTATATTGCTTACCTGGAAGTAGTAATCCTCTCTGCCTGTGTGATTTTTATTTCTGACATCAAGGACTGTTTCCATGTTTCTATTTTCCAAACTGTAGCTTGTGATTTTGAAGTTGTAAAACTTGTGGATTCTATAGCTGATAATTTTAATTTCTGTTTCAGAAACTAGTTTATTTTTTTGTTTTGTTTGCTTGTTGGTTTTATTTGCAAACTTCCCTATATTTGAAAATGTGTGATATATCATTAATTGGCTATTGACTGGCAGTATTTAAAATTTAATTAGTTTAGCTTCCTTAATAAAATTTTTTTTTTTGTATTTGCAATGTAATAATAAAGCATTCATATCATGTGCATCTCTTGTTTGCCTAGCATACTGCCCTTCTTTTTCAATACCTATATTTACAATAGTTGCAGTACTTAGTGTATAAGTGTTTTGTAAGTTACTGTGTTTACATCTAGTTGCTGGTTTAGGTAATTGGATGTTATTGCATGTTTTATAATATTTATTTTTGCCTCATGAGAAACAACCAAGGAGAGTCATGGTAAATTTACAGAAAATTGAATAAAAATTGGCTTCAGATTTTGAGATTATTGGATAGGTAGGCTATTCCAAGAGTGTTCTTTTTTAAGTCTTTAGAAAGTTTTTTTAAATGTCTGTGATAGTGTTTGGCTGGAAAACTGACATTTGTTTCTTTTACTATTTTTTTTCCTTTGCAATGTAGTTTTTTCTCTAATACATTAGCCAAATAGATTTGGAGTAGTGTGTAGGTATTTTTAACACATTAATAATAGTGTTGTAGTTATGCAAAGGGCACTGTAGTTCACAGTTTTCATCTGCTTCCTGAAGGTATATGCCAGTACTGCTTTATACACTGTAATTTAAAAGACAGAATGAAAACTTCTTCTCCCTATACATAGACTTGTACTGCAGAAAGATATATTCTGATTGTGTCTGTGTGTTGAAAAACAGTCTTCCACTGAGCCTGCAATAACATCCTTGAGTCATTCTGCTGGTGTGCTGAAGGAACTGCAGTCCTGGTTGATTTGTCAGTCCTTTGTGTCCCGCTGGAACCTACTGTGGAGATGTCTAACATAGTGTGTGTCCCTCCAGCTCACAGACTCCAGGTCAGAGGAGCAGATACATACCAAGACAGAGTAGCGTCTCTACTTACACCTGCATAAATGCCCAAGAGAAGATGCAGCTTGTTCACATTTAACTAACTTTCTTATCCTTCTTTTTCCTTTTTCCCATTCTTCTTGCTCAACCAACGAGCTTGATCAACTTGACTCCTTCCTTTCTCAAATCTTGTCTCTTCCCAGATAAACAACCCACACGTAATTTCTTTTTCCCCATTGGGCCTTATTTTGTTATATCTATACCCAGATTTCATATATCTGTTACCACTACCAGTCTTTTATATCATTACTTTATGATATGACATGGCATAACGTGACATGGCATGAACTTACATGACATGACATTCAATCTTATAAGGTGTTATTGGCACATAGATGCTGTGAGTCTTGTGAGGGTTGCTACGCCCAAAGTCCCTCCCTCCCCTCCATGTTTATCTCCAATTATCCTGAACCTTTAGCTGTGTCTCACATAATTGATCACTAACCACGTGCAAAACCCAGCCATCCCTCACATATCTAGCTGTACTTTTTGCACAGATATAAAAGGCTTCTCTGTCTTATTTGCTACATGTAGCTTTTTCTCATGTCTAGTAGTTTCCTCAGTTAGAAAAAGCTAACTGCATACCCTGACAGCAGCATTACTAATTTCCTCTTGTAGTAACTACATATTCCCTACATTCTTTGGCTCTGGTGTTATAAATTGATGGAAATAAGCAAGGAATACCTAACATTGTTTATAGAAAACATATTCATCTGATTTGCTTCTAAAATTGGATTCTCACCATAATCAGTGGATATTTTCTATCCCCTATCAAAGATTAAGTAAGCATAATCTTTCCAGTCACATCTTTTATTAAGAATATTTCTAATATATAAGAAGTCCCTCAACAATTGGTGCTAACTCTTGTCTTTTACCAGTACTACTCAGAGACTGGAGTTTTTGCATCGTACTTGGACCATTAGCAGAAATTTGAGAAATAGATTCTGAGTCAAATATTTTGTGTGATTGTGCTTTCACAGAAGGGGGAATAAATTAAGGTCTTCCTTGAATGAGCTAGATCCGAGAAATATTCAGGAATTATTTTTAAACTCATGGTAAACTTTAAATTATTATTTTTAAACTCATGGTAAACTTTCTACAAAAGAGGATCCCCAGAATCTCAGAAAACTGCTTTTAAACCAAAAATTATTCTGATTGAAAACAAAAATTAGTATAGGGAAATGTATATATTATTTCTGCTTTTGTTCTATTAGAACCTTTAATGATACCATAAGTAATCCTGTGAATAAGTCTATTTTATTTACTTCTTGTGATTTATGTGGAGCTCTTATCTGTACCTGAGGAATTAAGTGGTAGAATAAAATGGTGTTAGGAAAGCAATGTAAGTTCACAGGATGATATTAAGGGGCGATGGAATGAGAGCGCTTTATATCTATAATAGAATTTACATGGTTAGGAGGGAATGAAGAAGTCCATGATAAAAAATTCATAGAATCACAGAATGGTTTGGGTTGGAAGGGACCCTAAAGATCATCTAGTTCCAACCCCTCTGCCATGGGCAGGGACACCTTCCAGTAGACCAGGTTGCTCAAAGCCTCATCCAGCTTGGCCTTGAACACATAGGACAGACTTCCAATTTTACTACTAGAACTAAGAAATGTGAGAGTTGCAGGAAAGTGCAACAATGGTAAAAATACTGCTTCTTCATGAAAAGAAAAAAAAAAGATATTAGAATATTCAAGATAGCAGTATAAGAGTGATTCAGTAGGAAGGTAATATCCTTTAAGTGTATTTCTGTAAAGATAATTACTATAATACTATTACTAATACATTTAACAGAATGCTAATTTATTTTGACTTTTGAAAACTGCTCTTTAAAATGACCATACAGGTTAAAGCAGTATTAATTACCCAATACTTTAGTTTGATTTTTCTGCCAGGTGTTATACTTAGCTGCTCATCAGTTTCAATGAGTTCCACAAGCAAAAAGATCACAGAATTGTAACCACAGTAGAAATATATAAAACTCTTTGCAATCATCTTCATTATTTTCATAAGATACTAATGTGTTTTCTGTTCACATTATAGAATTTACCAGATGAGCAGAGCAGGGTGAATTTTCTTGATTTCTACATCCTCTAATGTATGAGTCCTCTACACAGCTTTGACCTTTTCCAGTGTTCACAAATACTATAGGGTGCTCTCTGCCATCCCTTTTCGTCCTCAGCTACTTGCAAGCAGCTAACCTGTAGGGGAACCATGGAAGCGCTTACCAGTTCAAGTACAGAATATTGAAAAGGTCAAAGTAATACAAAATTCCATGGTACATGGAATATATCAGGTGCTTCACAGATGGTTTTAGATTTAGATAAGAAAAGTGGTGGAAAAACAAGTTTAAATCACATTTGAGTTCAAACCATAAAGGAATCAGATTACTTGTTAAACTGCAGTGGTTTGATACAGGAGGCTGCTGGGCACCCAAGACGGAGAGTGTTTTAGAGTTGATCAGAATGTGCATCTTGTTCGTATGGATAAAATTTCTGTTGATTTAAATGGTGCCAGGTTTTCTGGGCTGCTTCAGCAAGATCACTTTAACTTGATGGACAAAAATCACAGAGTAAGAAATATCTCTTTCTGCAGTTAACAGATAACATAGCAGAATTCTGGAGCCATGGAAGAAGTGTCATGTTCTAGAGGAAATTTATTCCTGCTTTAGCAACCCCAGAAATTTACAACTTTGACTGTAAATATACTTAACTGATGTCTGGTAGAATTTCCTGAATAATCAGTTAAAGCATAATTTTACATCTTACCTTAAATTTTGCAGCTAGAGATACTGCTTTACATCTCTCAACTCATGCATTTTTTCTATAGCATGGTTCTTACAGCAAAGGAAACGTCTGCTCTTTGCTACAGTAGTATTAATCTGCAGTAGCTTTCTTTAGTTCTTTGGGTCAAATTTGTACATGATTTGTGTATCATCTTGGATGGCTGACAATTCTCTGTGTCACAACCCGTTAGTAGGTAGTTCCAGAAATTAAGTAAAGAGAAGCACCTGATAAGAATTTAAATCCAAGTGTTTGTTGCCATTCCTAACAATCCTGTATTCCAGAATAAAACTATTATTTTTGGCTTAATTTATCATTATTTTAGAGTAATTGAACACTTGCTTAGTCTAGACACATCATTGCTTATGGGTGCAAATTAAAGTTTTCTATTTTTATATATTTAAACTGCCCATTAAGATATCAATTTCTGGAAAGATATGTTGGAATTTAGATCTTTTTTTCTCACTGTGTTTGGTTAAAGGCTTAGCAGAGAAAGTAGTTGTAATAGAAAGTGCAGAGTTACTAAAGTGGATTCATTTACGTTAGGGATACTTCTCTGAGGTACGTCTTCCTAGCTCCAGATTTACCCAGTGGCCTAAGGGCCTGGACTTGTGAAAGGCAAGCCTTACCAGTAAAGACCAGTCTTGCCAGCAAAGACCAAGGAAAAGAAGTCATTGAGTATCCTGGTGTTTTAATTTTAATAGATTTGTTCCAAAGAACACCACAAAATACTGAAAAGTCCATGACCACTCTTTGTTTAAATTTTAATTAGGAATCTGTTTTTAGAATCACAGTCCACTTCAGCATTTACATTGTCAAGTTCAATCAACAGTGCCACACCTGCAATATCTGAAGCCACTCTACAGGCTCTGGGCCTTCCAGATGTTGCAGCTGGTACCGCAGTTAAATTAAATACAACTAACTATTTTCCAGCTCATTTTGGTGTTTCATTTTCGTATGTTGCCCCTCAACTGAGAAACTAAGTGTCTGAAACTTTCTCGTGTTTATTATAGACAATATGGTGAAACTATTCAGATCTTTATAAATTTGTAAATTCATGAAAGGCTTCTTTATCTTGACTTAATTCTCAAGACTACTCTTCCTCTGAACAGAAAAGTAGCATTTAGACATTTTAAAACTAGATTATACCAAAATTTTAGATAAGTTTCAAAACTGTATGAAAGTTGCAGATAGTTCTGGCCAACCACGACTTTGACTGGATAGTCCATAATTCTTGATGCAAATAGTACCCTTGATTTATCTCTGACAGCTGCAATCTTTATGAAAAAAAGATTCAATAAAAGCCTATTTTAGTGCCGAAATTATTCTGATACCCATACAACTGACTACACCATATACACAAATGCAGTCATTGTCATGAAGTATTCAAATATTTTTTTATTCAGAGCAACCTGTTACTCTTCAAACTTCTGTTCTCTTTTGGCTGTGTTAAGTTTCTATGACACTTTAGAAATGCAAGCAACAAATGCCCTCGTTCTCCTGTGGTCTGAAATATTTACACTTTAGGAACTGTATCTTTTAATGTTTGCTATACCAAGTTATAATATACTTTGGTATCAAACATGAAAAGCTAGTTATTTTAAATTGAAAAATCTTTACAGTTACATTGTCATAATGCATTTGAATAACTCTTTTCCTCTCAAATTAAATGTAAATCCATTTATATTCACTTACTTGGGTGAGGGAAGTGCTAAGAAACATATTTCACAGAAAAAGATACTTTGTTTATAGGTAGGCTGCAAGATTACTTTTGTAGAAACAAAATATGAAATACATATATTTTATCTGATGATGTTAGATATATCCTATATTGTATTTAATTTATGATAGTAAAATTGCTTTCTAATACAGAAGTATGGAATAATATTTACTTAGATTTAGATCTCTCCCACATGTTTTTCCTTATCTCTCTTCAGGAACTTGGTGGATTAGATAATCACAGTTTTGATGAATCTGTTTTAAGCATGTACATTCTAGTGCTTGACTGAGCGGTAAATGCAGCAGTCAATCACATAATCTGTACAAAAGGTTTTTCTAGCTGCGTTTCTAGTGTAGTCCATGGATCAAAAATACAAATTTGAAGCATAAAAATGGTGAGAGAGAATGCCAGTGCTTTGTATTTATTTAACACATACTGTATTAACCCATAGGCTACACTAGAATGTTAACTGATGTCCCTCAATTATAATCATTTGCTTGCTAAAATTAAAGGTTCTGGCAGCTAAAGAATGCAAACCAGATTGCTTTAAACATGAGATGTGGGAGTCTACTGGTGTGACTTAAATGAGTCTGTCAGCTCATTTTGTCTTTAAATGCTATTTCTCATCTGAGTTTTGAAAATTGTGCAAAGTATGTATTCCAAGATTTTCATGACATAAATCCTGCAAGGTCATGAAATTTCAGAAACTTTTATAGCTAAAATGCTGTCATTTCCATGAATGTAGATTTTCATCAGTGTGGCTCAGACAATAGTAGATCTTTGTGCCAATTATATATCAAATATTTTTTAACATGGACATCTTTAATAACATTCCTTAGAGATTTGTTCTGCTCTACAGAAGTCATTCTACAATACTACATAACTATAGTTTTTCTAAGATTAAAACATAAAAATGGTGAAAAAACTTCATAAAGTAGGTTTCCATAAATTGTGAAATGTATTTAACATTTCAGAGAAAAAAGTGATGTATGCTCTGTTTCTTTATTGTTCTCCCTTTATCCACTAAGTTCTGAAGCAAATATCCATAGGTGAATTTGAGTTCTTCTCTTGCCATTAAGAGATAAACTCAGTACTTACACATCTTTCCCAAAATTTAAACCACAGTTTGAACCTTATCTGTATTTAAGAGATTTGAGAGGAATGAACAGTATGGTTTCTCTTAATCCCTTTAAGTTATGTGGTTTTTAATAATTTCATTATTTTGAAGAAAGTGGGTCTTAAGACACTATAACTTTCTTATGTGTGACCTTATAAATAAACATATTATGGGTATATGAGTATTATAAAACTGAAATACAGTAAGTATTTTAAAGGATCCCTCTGCTCATCAGTGAAGATTTGCAGATGCTTGCTGACTATGGAATGAATGCTTCTGTTTCTTCAACACCTTTTCACTCATATTTTCTCTCTTCTTTGCTAGCCCCAGACTAAGAAAGGCACTCTCGCAGGTCTTATCTTCCACCTCATCCTCTTCCTTTATACTTTAATGGCATAAGATACTTTGTGAACTTCAAGGTCATAAAGAACTAATTATGTAAAACTAGTCATGCTTAGATTAAACACCCAACATTACTTTCCACATTTATTTTCCTTCTTCAGATGAAAGCACCACATCCTCCCTGCCCTTTACTAGTTACATGTTTATTTGTAGGTCAATATGTGGGCAACTCAACATTATTTCCACTGGATGTTTTGCTGAAGTTTTCCTTCCTTACACATACGTTTTGTAGTGGTTGTATTTTCTTGGCCTTTCGTTGTTCATCTATACTTCATAGCTTGTAGAAAAGCAGTATGTGCACATTTTCCTCATTATTGGCTTCTGTTGATACACATAGATTTTCAGGATTTCTAGCACCAGAAAGTTCCCAGAACTCTGGGTGCTTCAGGCTCCTGTGGTCTATATTATTCCAT
Source organism: Eurypyga helias (assembly GCF_000690775.1). Classification (NCBI taxonomy): domain Eukaryota; kingdom Metazoa; phylum Chordata; class Aves; order Eurypygiformes; family Eurypygidae; genus Eurypyga; species Eurypyga helias. Next base: position 9,057 of record NW_010235957.1, read on the forward strand.
GTCTGTACTATGAAGAAATTATATTTGACAGCCCAAATAGACTCAGTAGTAAAGCCCAGCTGACCTCTGTGTACTGCCAGATATAAAGTGATTCTGCAGGGGACCTGAACATTTTTAAGAAACCTGACTAGGCTTTTTTTTTTTTTTTTTAAATACAGTACTTCATGGACCCAGAGACAACCAGTCTGTCTCTATTCCTATTATTTCAGAAATATTGATTCCATGGTGCCTTCATATAATATAAAGATCTCGAAGAACTAAAATTCAAGCATAAAAAAGAGTAAATCTGGATGTAAAGGAAACTAAAGGAGAAAGCCGCTGTTGAGGATAAATAATCTTTCTCTGTGTGTTTTTTGTGTGTGTGTGTGTATTTTTGTTGTTTTTTTTTTTTTTTTCCCAATGTTAGACTTGTAGATTCAGTGCCCATGTTACTGTTTACTCTGCAAAGGTTTTACTTCCCGTGCTAATGTGTTTCTGTAGTTCATCTGGTATTTTAGATATTGCTTGTTTGGGTCTTATTTCTGGACATAAAAACAAAACTTTAGTAGGCTTTTATAATTGTTTTAATGTACCTCATTATCATTAGTCACTGCAAGTAACTTAAATACACATTTCAATGATCTTCATGAAGTTTAATTCTGTTTTAACCTTCTGAATCTCTTCCATATACTTAAAATTAGTTAATTTTCTGTGACTTTAACATGTATGAATACACAGCAGATATTTTTTCTCTTATCAAGACATTTGCACCATTACGTATACTGTTTATCTTGTAGTGCCTCATTCATAAATGGTATTCTGTCTGCCAGTACTACAAAACATTTTGGTATGAAGATTGTACATTCAGAGAGGTTGAGCAGACTTTTATTGAATGAAAAACCCAAGCTAAGACACTTTATTGTGTATTTCTGAAAACTGGATTGCAAAGAGAAATTATACACGACCCAAAATCATAAACTGAATCAACACACTGAGGTCCCTGCACCTAATCCCTTTAGGCATAATCCGCAGATGAAGTCCAGAACTAAGGGTGAGTTCAGCCACACCTCGACTAGTCTCTGAGAGGAGTTTAGTTAGAAAGCAAGGGACTACTTGGAATCTTGTGACTCAACAGGACGAC